>NW_026854520.1:0-38702 GCF_026571515.1 Ruditapes philippinarum
TGAAATGAACAAATGAAAGTGTTAAAACGCTTTCACTCAAAATCGAGCTATGAAAAAGTGTAAAAATACCCATTTTTAATTATTTGGGAAAGTTATACTTCTTAACTATATTTTGCACATATTTATGTTTAAAGTGCCATAGCCCTTTCATTTATGTAATAAATTTAAATGTTATGTTTTTAGGCTTATTTTAACCTCAGTGGAGTCCCTTTAATATTTTACTGATACTTTAAAAAAACATTAGATTTATTTATTTCTTTAAGTAGGAAAAGGTTAAACAATTGATTAATTAATTGAAACTTTGTCTTTATCGGGTTGTTAGAGTACATCTTTTCTTTCTAGTTAAAATTCATCTAGGACTGTAAGGGTTCAGTTTCATTTCGCAAGCGATAAAACTTGTCAAGATTTTTAATCAAGCCTTGCAAGCAACATGCAGTACCGCCGCAAAGCATATGGAGACACCATCTGCCCAATTTTAAACTTTTTGGTCTAAAGCTAAAATGTTAATGTGAACTTCTCCGCAAGAAGTTAGGGTGTGAAATACTGTATGTTTCCCGTTTAACCCATTCCCATTAAAAAAACATTGACTTTAATCGTAAAACAGACAACCCGGTTTTAACAATCCGTTTATCAACAATATAACGCATAATTTGTTTGACAGAACGTTCCCACAAAAAGCCTAATAGAGTAATCACGAAACACGCCGGCAAACAACAAAAGGGTAAGACTTTGTTGGAAAAAAACGCGAGATTTGTAATCTCACTTGTGGGTTTTTCGATTTCCCGGGCTGCGTCCATTAAAGTTCTAATCCAGTCTTTTTCGGTGAGACTCAAAATCGAGGGTCCCGTGTTATGAGAGCTTAAACTGGGCACGTTAAAGACCGGGAGAAGCATTAAAATCGCTGGGCATTTATTAATATCTAAAATGACTTAATACCCTTTTTGGGACTCGCCCATATTGGGGCAACCCCAGGGCCGAGTATAATAATCTCCAAACGCCAGTGCGCCACACAACCATACTAACAAAAACAGTTACGAATTTCAAAATATATAAGGAGTGCCTATTAACTTGTCCTACAAAGACTTAACTCGTTTTCAATTGTCCGGCGTAAACCCTATTTACCTTACTACACTGAATTTAAACAATACTATTGCTCAAAACTTCACTTATGCCCAGGTATTCGCAATGGAATGAGAGGGTTTAAATAAATGTCTCAGATGAAAAAAGAATCAAAAAAATTAAAGACATTGAATATTTGAGAGTTTAAAAGATTATTCTGTCATTGTTAAATTTCTTTTTTTCTGACGAATTTTATTTTACGGAACCAAATCTAATGCAGATTTATATTTAAAGTAACTGATTTCTCCTCGACTGAAGTAATTAAATGAAGTTTTAAACGTTTTTTACGAATATATGTAGATGTGAAAGGAGTCGACATGTGTGCCTCTTTATTTTTCCATGTGCCTCAGACGAAATACTGGTTCGTGCGAACCCGAAGATACTATGGACGTGGTCCACGAGATATAAGTTCGTGCGCACGAGAAGAACTATGTCGTGGCAACCCAGTTACTTTATGGTGCGCTAGAGATAATGTTAAGTTGGTTTGCCCACGAGATATATTAGTCGTATGGCAACGAAGCTACTTAAAGCTGTTGCTTACGAGATATTTTAAGCCGTGCAAGAAAGATAATTAACCAATCATATAAAATTATATATATTGTTGAAGGTTTTAACCCCTAAACATTTACATTGGCAACGTTAAAAATCTATTACAATACTTAAGTTCCACTCTAAAATTTTTAACATGTTTTAAGGATCAAAAGAACAGGTTTTTCCCCAAGACCAATAATTAAATTTTTTTAATATTTTCTAATTTTTTTCCCTTTTTTTGGGAACATCATGTGTTGGTTTGACCTTATTACTCGTACTCTAAGGGCCTTTAAACCCTTTTCCCCAATCCAAAATTTGAGAAAAAATTTTACCCTGGTTTATTTTTTTTAGTTTTTTCTGACCCCCCCTTTAAACTTTTGGGATCGAATAATATCGGGGTGAAAAACAATTTTCGCGGCCAAGACAAATTTTTCTTTGGTCACGACATATTTATCTCTTTCGCCCCACTTTTATTTCATCGCCGACTTAGTAATCGGGGGCCACACATAGTTTCTCTCCGATAAGAAAAAATAAAAATACACACACATGTCACTTTTTTCCCCTTTAACGTAATCAGTTTACAAAAATTTAGGGAAAAAATATATATTTATATAGCACTTGTTGTAAAGTGTGAATGCATCGACTGACTGTTTAGGTAAGTTTTCCTTAATAGCATAATAGAATTCATAAATTTATACAAAACGAGGTATAAGCCAAACATAACCTATCCTTTGTATATTACTTAAAGAATATTTAATCTTAAAATGGAGTGAATAAATCAAAACAACACATTCTATTAATGTCGTATTTGAAAAGAAATGAATACATTCAAATATTACCGTTTAAGCGGTAACGGCAACGTGACATTAAAATATAAATATAGATCAACGATTATATGTATAAAATGAAATTATTTTATCAATAAAGAAAAGTTGTAGTACACCCAATATTTTTACATGTACGATAAATAGAAAAGATAAGTAATAAAACTAACAGAAAAAATAACGTCTTGATACAACAGTTATCAAAAATAATAATGAATATACACAAAATATCTCTTGTGAAAAGGCAAACAAGTGAAAATCTGGGAAAACAATACGGAATTGTAATTCGTTTAAAGACCCATTTTGCCTGAAAAATGCTTTAATCTTAAGCATTTCACAGGCTTCTTCATGTTGGTATACTTTTATAGTATCCTAAAATTTTCTCATTGGCCAATTAACTGAAACATATTTTTAATCTGATGCTTGCAGGTCATAAGTAAGGTTATAGTGAATTATCATTTTGTATTATGTGCCTTTCACAATCTATTCCTGTTGATATGTAAAATATCAATAGGAAGAAATTTACTTCAATAGAATAGTTTCACTAATAAAATGAGCAGTCACATAACTTGAATATTTTGGAACGCTGAATTGTTTAAAACTTGCGGCTGTTTATCCTTCTCGTGTTTATATTTTACATTTTTACGTTCTAGTTCAAACAAAACAGAACACAGCATATATTTTTTTCAATGATAGAATATCCAAAGCCATTACAATATTTGACGCAATATTCATATATCAAGCTATAATTTTCCTCTCTCTGAATTATACATGTAGACTTTACCAAAACAACGTATCATAAGTCAGCAGGATGTCTGATGGTTACGTCTTTCTATTTAATAGGAAGTCCAGAAATAAATGTGAGCTGCAGATCATTTTTTATTACAATCTTTATTCATTATTCATAAACATAATATGTGAAAGAGCAATTTTTTCTTATATATTTCTGCATAAAAGAATTATCATGTTTTATATGTAAGAGAGCTCGCTATCAATTATAGATCAATATACACGTGCCATTGTGCGTTTTGTCATGTTTTTTGTTTGTTTGTTTTTTTCTTTTTTTGTTGTTTTTCTTTATACGCGTATTGCAAGTCTGTGTATTATCTGGGCCTATTATATTTCTATTCTGACATATGTGGGGTGGAATTGTTAATGAGATAATTTTGTGGCCTAATAGATTAGTGCATAATTATTATTACGTTTATTGTCATTAACTTATTATCAATATATGTAAGCTTTTCTTAAGTTAATTTTGTTCAAATCGTCGACTCTCAAGTTTATTTTTTAATAAATGTTTACACGTACATTACTTTTTAAGAAATATCTTCAAGTATTTCTGTGTAATTTTGATTATAACTGTATATTCCACACTCGTCATTTATAAATCACGATCCCGTTTACAAAGATCGCATTACGCTAATTACATTATGCATGCTTAAACATTAATGATTATTGTAACTTAGTATAACATTGCAGGTCATTGACTGATTTACATTATCAGCAAATCAATAGCACTTCATTCCTAGAAGTGGTCCTGTTTTGTAAAGCACATCCTTTTGTCCCAATATGAAATGACATTCGTTACATGTAATAAGTATTTTTATATCCTTTTTAAAGATATCAATTTTGCGTTACATGATATGGAAGATAATTGTACATTTTGAGCATAAATGTATATTCTTGCAGGCTCTGGTATTAAGTATTACTTTCATTACAATAATTAAAACAGTTTGAATGCCTTACGTTATTTTAATTAATGATTTTACAAGTGTTAGGAGCGGAATGATAGTTCTACGTGAAAACAGCGTTAACATATCTTTTTTACTTATTGATTATATCACTGTGATCAGACATTTAATAGGTAATGATTATAACATACACAAAATAATTAATATAATGATAATGATAAAAAGATAATAATGATTTATAGATTGTGACCTTCCTACAATTTGAGTTTGTTATTGGAAGCATTTTTCCTTTAACGATCACTTTTGAAAGCAATCTTTGGAAATTTGTGATTATAAATAACAATCACTGTGTCACAATATATCATTACAAACTTTGAGAGAAGTACTATAAAACTACTCGTGTGAATCACACAAAAAATGACTTATTCTTTTTTCTAATCTGCATTTCAAGTTTAAATCTTTAAGGTAGGCTGTATGAGAGATCAGATAACTATTGTGAACACTGCCGAAATAAAAACCTGACAATATTTATAAATGTATAAAGAATTGGTAAACAAATGAAGATAGAGCATCAATGAAAGTTATTAAAAAAAAACAATATTGTAAATAGTAAATAAATAAATAAGAAAAAACACAACAGTCTAACCCCTCTCCCTCTCCCCCCCAAGAATATTTTTTCTCTCAAATAACCTTTATCCGCATGTATTATTGCCATACCGTTGTAAAATTTAATTAGGGGTCAAATCGAGTTTATAACACAAATAACTGGAGTATTGATAATTACCATAGAGATAGCCTCTACTATGGTGCCAAATTACCGCACGGACTTTCAGTGATTGAAATGAAAAATATGTGCTAATCTTATGCTAGAACCAATGAGTGTTTTTCGCTGTTTTGCAATGTAAGTTATAAGTTCCTGGTTTAAAGGTATGATAACCCCTTTCTGACTTATCTTTTTGTGTGATCTTTGTGGGCAACATGTTCAGGTTTCCACAGCACAAAATGTGTCCACTGCTTATTAAACATGACCCCCCCACTTTTAAGAAAGAAGAAGAAGAAAAGCAACAAAAAACAAAAAAACAAAACAAACGAAAAAAACATCAAAACACACGTCTCTAGGTGTTTAAATAAGTTATGCTAATTCAAATTGATAGTTTTGTATATGATTTTGCAAAATTGAATTATATGTTGCTCAGTTATGTAAATATTAATAATAATAAACATTCTACAGACTGTTTGGAACTCTACATGTGTTCTCTGTAAAACTTTCAATCGGAATTCAGCAAAGATTATTATCTTGACTCTCATATATTTCGAATTTTGTGTAGGTAAATCATATACATTATAAATGTACGAATGAAAAATGATATCCAATTTATAAGAACAATTTCTAATGACAAAAAAGAAAGGCAATGATATAATGGTGGTTTACATTATTATGAAATGGTGTGCACACATGTTTATTTCAATATAACAATAGAAAGGGTGAAAAACACGTCACTTTTTACCGTCTTCTCTTTTACGATGTAAATGTATCAAAAAGTACTTATCGTCCAAACAAATATATGTTTGAGGGAACAAAGATTTTCTATACATCGATTATACGCCGTGAGATCCGCAAGCTTGTTGCAAAAATATTTAGTAAAGTATTTCTTCACCTTCATTTTCTAAATTTCGTCGTAATGCTGGATTTGATGATAATAATGAATTCTTAAACATTTGAATCCTCCGCAGCCTTTAAATATTGAGGGATAATGTTCCCAGCCGACACATCAACGTTGTTTCAACGTTGAATTATGGTCAGATTTCAACGTTGAAATAAGGTTGGATTTATATTCGGATTTGAAAGTTTAAACAACGTTGAAATTTCAACGTTGATACAACGTTGCAGCTTCAACGTTGGCACAACGTTGAATTTTCAATGTCATTTCAACGTTGAAAACCCACCATACTTCAATTTTTGGATAAAAGAAGCAAAGTAATCAAGTTTAACAAAATATCGAGACAATATCAAATACTTCAGATATTTTATTTCAAAAATACAGTTTAAGTGCAGCTTAAATTCACTTTAATAGATTAACAATTAAGCTACAATCAGTTCTATCTTTTCTTCTAGATCTCTCTGGGTATGTCAAGTGTTTGAGTACATCTTTGGCTGTCTTTTAAGTAAGCTGCTTCTGCAAATAAAAATAAGAAGTTTGTAGTTAAAAGTGACTTGGTCAATCTCAAATTATACAAATAATTACTCAAATCAACTTAGTGATTTGTTTTTATCTTAAAATGCTTAGCTCTATGATTTACATCATAAAACAGCATATAAATTGAAACATAGCTAAGTTTCATATTGACAGCAAATACTGTAATAAAACAACAAAATCTTTTAAAAAAGAAGCTATTTAAAAGTATCACCTATGATTGGTAAGAAAAACTGCCGCCCGTCAGTTACTTGCAGTATATTCCCAAGAAATTATCACTCTAGGCTCTAGTTAAGACCATTTTATGCAGCATCCTGAAATCAATAAACATGTAAATTTTATATTCATAATGTTACAGGAATATTCTGAAAATAATATATTTAAAGACAAGATAAATATCCAGTAGTTGAAAAATTTATACTTTGTATTGTAAAGAAATTCAAATAGAATCTATATAAATTAATAAGAATTAATTTCAATTTATCAAACCTGACAGTCCTTTTTGTGTTGAATGTATGGTATACAGGCTATAGCTGCAATACTCTAAATTTCAGCCAGGACATAAAATAATATATAATAAAATAGAAATAGATTTATTATTCCCTATGAATTTTCAAGTATTAAACTTTAAAGTTTAACACTCAACTTTGTTATTTAGCTTCATAATAATGTATTTTTTTTTCAAACTAATTAACATTGTATTATACTATCACAAAAATATAAACAAAGTTATATTGACGAATCGTCCTGGGACGTAAATTATGTGGGCCGAACTACTTGATAGGTTTCAGTTTTATAATTGATTAATTTTAATTACGATAAAGTACAGATAAATGTTTAATAATATGAAAAATAACTGAAAGAGGGAAAAGATTTGTAAAATCATAAATTGCTTCGGACATCAATAACTTCGTGTTTACAAGGCCTACCGAACGTCGCGAAAACGTGTCAAATCAACTCAATCATGTGTTTTCATCTCTCATTTACTTCATGAAATAAATTAAAGTAGAATTTTAAGAATGAATAATAATATTTTAGAAAATAATCAGTAAACTAAAGTAAAACATTACGGTAATACCTCCGAAATCCAAATAAATTGCCGAATCGTGTTGTTTTTTAAATTTCGAAACAGCGCCACCGTTTGAACGAACGATAATCATAGACAACAAACAAAAATCATAGACCGCAACAATTACTTCCCCTGAAAAGCGTTTTTTTATAAACGGGGTTTTGACTGTAAATAACAATTAATTAATTTATATTATTCATAAAGATTTATAAATAAAACAACAAACAACAAAACATATTAACTAATATTTAAAGCGTTAATAGAAAGTGAAAAATTATTTCCAACTGTATCTGTTTAATCGCTAATTTTGAATAGCCGGATAAAGATTGTAACGCAAATTTTCCTGACAAAATCACTAACAGGCTAATTTAATAAAGGAATAATTACACAAAATTAGTGGTATAAAAGTTTATATAATGATTAAACTAAATATAAAACTTCGACCATAAACAACGTTGAATCAACGTTGAATATACATTGGCAATATATCCATATGGTCGCCCATAGTTGAAAATTGGTTGAACAACGTCACGACCATATTTCAACCTTGTTTTAACGTTGAAACAACGTTGAGTGCCTGCTGGGTTTGGTATTATTCATAATACATAAATTAATATGACACACATCGTAGGTTCTAACTTTACTCTATACGTGTCAGCGAGCCTAAAACCTACGATGTGTGACGTATTAATTAATGTATTATTTAACCCATTTGCGCCTGTTGTCTACTTTTGTAGACACTAGCAGTTATCAGTACACTAGGACCTTATCATGAGCGCACATTTGTTTATCATTGTTATTCTATACTTGTTGTCATGATAAGCGTTAATTGGACTATTTTGCTAGACAAAATGCAGACCACTACGTTATTTGCAGTGTGTTTTCAACAAGAATGTGATAAAAATTGCCTTGAAAATATTATTTAAAATGGCTAGCAGAAACAGGTATGTAAAACTTTATATTGTATTTATTTTATATCATAAAGTATGATTGTTTTATATTGTATAATTATATTTCTGCTCAATTCCTGTTTTATAATTCAGAAATATGTATAAAATGTGTTATGACAGTCAATTTAGATTTTGTCTACAAAAGTAGACAATAGGATCAAATGGGTACGTTTTATCATTATGAAAATATTTTGTTGTTTACAGAAGATACACAGTAAATAAAATCATATCAATGCTTGAGGATGAAGGTAACTTTGAAAGGGCAGATATACATGTTCAACCACCTCCTGTAGATGAACTGACAGATGAAGATAGTGCAAGTGAAGATGAAGAAGTAGGTTACAACAACCTCAGTGGACGTCAGTTAGACCAACAAGCAACAGCGACAGATATTCGCCTAGATGGACGTCATGTTGTTGATTCAGCATCAGACTCCGATCTAGTTAGTAATAAATAAATAAAATAAATAAATAAAATAAATAAATAATAAATAGATAAATAAATAAATACGAAGCAAGTAAGTAAATAATGTACAGTAAATCCAGTTGAGAATAGGATGAAGGTAACTTTGAAAGGGCAGATATACATGTTCAACCACCTCCTGTAGATGAACTGACAGATGAAGATAGTGCAAGTGAAGATGAAGAAGTAGGTTACAACAACCTCAGTGGACGTCAGTTAGACCAACAAGCAACAGCGACAGATATTCGCCTAGATGGACGTCATGTTGTTGATTCAGCATCAGACTCCGATCTAGTTAGTAATAAATAAATAAAATAAATAAATAAAATAAATAAATAATAAATAGATAAATAAATAAATACGAAGCAAGTAAGTAAATTATGTACAGTAAATCCAGTTGAGAATAAGATTTTTTATATTTATCATATTTTATTTTTCAGGAAACTGACCATTCTTCAGATTCTTCTGATACAGATGAAAACGAAGTGCCTGCAAATATTGCAAAAAGACCTCAAGTAAGAATTGCACTACGGGATCCAGCTCCGCGTCCCAAACGACCTGCACCAGTAAAGAGGAAGTGGGAAAATAAAGATCTACCTGAGCAAGATAAAGACAGATTCACTTGGCATGGCTCAAATATAGACAAAAGTCGATGGCCGCAAACACCAGATGGCATCTTCAACTTATTTTTTGATGATGACGTGATCAACATGATTGTGAACAGAGTATAAGATATGCTGGTTCAAAAGGCAACCATTCGTTTTCAACTTCACCCCAAGAAATTAGGATCTTCCTAGCAATTCTGCTTATATCAGGCTATAACACTGTGCCAAGACGGAGGCAGTTCTGGAGCCGGGATGATGACGTAAGGAATGAGGCAATAGCTCGTACAATGCCGCGAGACAGATTTGACATATTGGTGCGATATGTACATCTTTGCGATAACAACAATCTTGACAGAGAGGACAAGTTTAGCAAAGTAAGACCACTGCTATGTCTGCTGAATGAGCGCTTCTTGTTATACTTCTTGAAAGAGAAAAACCTTTCAATCGACGAAAGCATGATCCCGTACTATGGGCGACACGGAGCGAAACAGTTTATTCGTGGAAAACCAATTAGGTTCGGTTATAAGATGTGGGCGTTAACGACAGCACTTGGATATGTTTTACAATTTGAGCCCTATCAAGGGGCAAAAGGCCACCAAACCCATGATCCTGGCTTCCTTGGAATGGGCGGAGCAGTAGTTATGGACCTGCTTTCAGAGCTGCAGAAAGATGATGCATACCATCTGACTTTTGATAATCTATTTACTTCCCTGAAGCTCGTGGACCGGCTTACAGATATGGGAATATCTTGCACAGGAACCATCCGTGCCAACCGAATAGAAGATTTTCCTGTCAAAAATGTAAAAGACATGGGAAAAACGCAACGAGGAAACTATGATAAAAGGTATGACGCACACAAAGGTCTGATAGTGGTGAGGTGGAATGACAACAATATAGTGAATGTGGTGTCAAATTGCCATGGAGTTGAACCATTGCAACAAGCAACACGGTGGTCAAAGCAGGCAAAAGCTAGGATGCGCCTTCCGCAGCCATACCTTATAAAGCATTACAACCAGACAATGGGAGGTGTGGACAGGATGGATCAAAATGTTGAGAAGTATCGTATCTCTATAAGATCCAAGAAGTGGTGGTGGCCAGTGTTTATGTATTGCATTGACCTTGCGGTGCAGCAAACCTGGCACATTTACCGTGCTCTGATGCAGGATTGAGGCAACCATTAGATCTGTTAGGTGTCAGACGAGCTCTGGTTACTGTGCTGCTTGCTCAGGGGCGTACACCTGCTGTCAGCCCTGGCAGACCAAGAGGTAGGATGAGGCCATTGTCAAGAAGAATTCCAGACCATATCCGACTTGATGGTAAAAATCATTACGCAGAGCCTGCAGAAGTGCGCTGTTCATTGTGTGGAAAAAAAATGCAGGACACAATGTTCCAAATGTAATGTTGGAGTGCACAGGAAATGCTTTGAAATGTTTCACAGTGTTTAGGTATTCATACGATCAAAGCCAAAAGACATGAACAATAATAATTCATATTCAGAATGAATTTCAGAGTGAACACTTCATTGCCTAATGTCTACTTTTGTAGGAAAGGTAATAGAAAACATTGCCTGTATAAACTTTAAGGATTTTTTCAAGTAAAAGTTATCAAATAAACCAACAATAGGTTATCTGGACATATATTCTATATGTGTTTTACATATACCCATTTGCGCCTGTTGTCTACTTTTGTAGACAAAATATTAAAACACTAAAATAAAAAATACAGTACTTATATTTGAAAAATAAACGGATATATGTTATAACTATATGGTTACTATATGTTTTATACATTTCTTATATAAAAATAAAATTCCGGCACAAATGGGTTAAGATCGTCTAGCTTGACATTATTGTTGGGGCATCCGTGGCCAAGTGGTTAAGGTCACTGCTGTAGGTTCGATCCTCACTCGTATCGAAATCTTTCATGTGAGATCCCATCCAGCTGGCTAACGGAAGGTCGGTGGTTCTACCCAGGTGCCCTCCGTGCCCGAAATAATGCCCGGAGGGGAACCTAGGGTAATCCTCCACCAATAAAAGCTGGGAAAAAATTTACGAAAAATCTCAACGGGACGCTCTAGAATGGCCCGACTTGAGTGAACGGTCGTCCAAATGGGCTTTCCGGCGGCGACTTTAAATAAACGCATACAAAAAATTTTTGTTGTGAGTGCACGTTTTGGGATATTTTTAAATTTTTTTTCAAATTTGTTTTTTTCCAAAGTCGGGGGGTTCCAATTCCCTTTTTTTTAAAATAATTCGAATCCCCCTTTTAGTAAAAATTTGTCTTCTTTCAAACTTTTTTTTTTGGGGACAGCTTGTCTGTGTTAGGGCACCCTTTTCCAAAAACTTTACTTTCCCCATCAAAAAACCCTTTTAAATTGGGAAAAGGTTGGGTTCCCAATTCCCCACGAAAAACCCGGCATAGGGGTCCCAGGTAAAAAGGGGCGTTTTTTTCCCCCAAAAGGAAAAAACAATGGGGGGGAACGGATTTAAAATGAATTTTAAAGGGGGGGTTTTAAAAGGTTATAAAGGGCCCTGTATATCAACTAATAAGCTTTTCAAAAAAAAATTTTTAAAAAAAAGGAAAATTTTAATACTAAGAGTGATTCAACATTATTTAAGTGAGGTATATTGGAACCACCCGACTAGGAAAACAAAAATTAGAAAGACTTTAAAGTACCAAGCACGTGCACTCACAGCAATACTATTGTGCTGGACGATCTTCAATGATCGAATATATATCTTTGATTAAATATACAGGGATACTTTTTACAGCAACCCAAAACCTCTAAAAAGTTATGCAAATAATGCCCTTATGGTCAGAAGTGCCCCCGATGATTGGGGGTCACAAAATTAAGAAATAAGTACCATTAACGTTACGTTTTATTTTGCCGTCTGCTGCATTAAGTGAAACGCGTCAATAAAAGTGTCAAAGAACTATTTATGTGTATATAATGTATAAATCATAAAGCACAGATATTTTGTTACTTTGAAATAAAAACGATATAAATGAATAAGAATATTGATATTTTTAAAATGATATAAATGAATAGAAATATTGATATTTTTATCAACAAAATCAAAATAAATGCTTTTGTTTTTAATGTGACAATTCAATTATATTAAAACAAATATGCTTGTGAAAATTATCGTCGAAAGAAAAGTAGTAGTTTAGAGATAGGCTGTATGGTATAAACTAGGGTCAAGAGAGGGTCAAAATGGCTTAAATTATGATAGCAAAACGAGATATTGCCTTAATTAACGCAGTTTCAGTAATGAATCAGAGGAAGATTTGCGAAAACAATCCACAAGCTTTTGAGAACTTTATAAATATTTTAAAAGATATTTTATACGATATATCTATATACCAATAAGATTAATGAGTCCTGAATCTTGAAACTTACGAAACTTTCAAAATATGCATTATGTTTCTTTATTCACATTCAATGAAGCTTATCATTTTTAAGAGTACCAACCGCTCGTATAGGGTATTTTAACTATTAGAAGGCCAACTTCTCACGTAGGATCGTTGTTTTGCGATATTGTTTGGTGTACATGTAATGAATAACATGCAGTATATGGTTGATACGGTGCATTAGAACTTTTGTAAATATCACGGCGTTTTACAATGATACCAGTCATAGACACTATTGTCAAATACTTTAATCTGACTAATTCATAATTTTTTTTCATGTACTAATTATTTTTCTTCTGACCTGGTGTAATAAGGCATTGACTGTATTTGACCCAAACTTCACCATCGTCTTCTGTACTTGCAAATTGATTTAGATAACATAACTCTGATCGGATGATAAGCAGGTTAATTGAAAAAATAAGGGTGTTAGTAAAATATACATAATAAAACATATACATTTCAATGTTGGAATGACATTTAGCACATTATAGCGTGTGAAACATGTTAATATGATAAATGTTGTTATTTTATTGTAGAACGGAGGTCAAAATTCATTAAGTTAGATATTTAGTCGTATACTGCAGCCTGTAATAACGTGACATAATCCTAAATTAAAACACTTGACTTAATAACAAATGTTAATACGAGTGTTTAGATATATGTTTATCTTTGAAAAAACATACATAAAATTCTTGTTTCTTGATTTCTTATCTTACATTTTGATAAACTATTGCGATAAAAAATCTTATAATCTTAAATTATTTAAGTTTCAATGTAATTATACTTCATTAAAAATGAAAGGAAATTTATCAAAACCCTTTGAAATTTAATTAAAAATTGGGGCATTTAGTTGTTTTCATCTCCTTTTTATTTTTTTTGTCTTTATCATGGTGACGTTTTTTTGTTTTGTTCCGGTGTATATTAAAATAATTTTGACATTAGTCCGTTATAAAAAATAATAGAGGAGGCTTATGTTTCCAGTATCTGGTTAATCTTTTTCATCATAACGCACATAAGTGAAAAGTAGAACAAGAGCGATCAGTGATCACATGTGACCTCATGATGGCCAATTTCATGTAGCTTCAGTGTAGTGGAAGACACAAAAATGATTAACAGGGCAAAACATGTTATATATTCAAGGGCGTTAACTCAGTAAAAATTCATTCAACTGGAAAACTTGTGAAATATATACGCATATACTTGAGCTACTGATCAATCCTGAAAAGTGTCATTGAAATTTGTTAAATGGTACCAGTAACGGCGACATAAATTCCTGTAAAGTTAGGATGAAATTGCCCTTGTAGTTTATGAGGAGTAGTGGGGACAAGTTTTGTGACAGACGGACAGACAGACACACAGTGCACAACTAGACTTGGTACTGATCATTCCTGTAAAGTTTGGATAAAATTGCACTAGTAGTTTATGAGGAGTAGTCCGGACAAGCTTTTGTGTATCTGGCAACACACAGAAAAAAACACCTTTTTATCAAAGGGCCATAACTCAGCCGAAAATCATTCAACCGGAAAACCTGTGCAATATGCACAAGGACTTGAGCTACAGATCAATCCTGTAAAGTTTCATTGAAATTGCATTATTGGTATAAGAGAAGTAGTCCGGAAAAACTTTAAAAATAAAAATTATTAAAGGGCCATAACTCTGACAAAAATCATTGAACTGGAAAATGCTGACAATATGCACAACTAAACTTGGTACTGACCTGTAAAGTTTGGATGAAATTGCACCGGTAGTTTATGAGGAGTAGTCCGGACAAGTTTTGTGACGGACGGACAGAAAGACAGACGGACAGACAGACGACGGATAATTGATCCCTATATGTCGCCACTACTCCGTAGAGGCGACAAAATAAACAGCGCTTTTCGTCATTATACTGATAAGGTACTAATTAAAAAGATAGGAATTGTACATTTATAAAGCATGAATAAATTACGTGTTTCACAACAGCTTGTTGCTCTTCCAAACCCAGAGTTTCTCAATAATAATATTGATTAAGAGATCGAACAACGTGCTTCAAAGGCGGGGTATGTAAATTAACGATTCATTTTAATTTCTACACAATTATTTTGTAAATGTATGAAGTTAAACTTTTATTGTTTGTATGCATTCAAATTACGACATTTTAATATTTTATGACACAGTCACATTCTTAATATGTCAATCAGAGAATGAGTTTACTAAGCGTATTCTTAAACTAGTTATTTATTTATAATACATGTTATAGACCGTTGGTTATTTAGCTGTCACAACATATTGCTCCGTTATTTAGATGCCCGCCTGTTTCCTATTGTACAAATAGATATCGAACATACATAAACTGTGTAACAATATTGCAATGTTTAACACGGTACATTCTTTGTTTATTGTAGCCCGTCTTACCCATTTCTTAATGTATATTTATTGTAAGAAGATTTTTTTTTGTCTTTTACTGTATTTATTATCTCTCTAAAGTAGTACAAAAACCACCATAAAACTGTAAACATAAAGATTGCTAGCTTTTCTTTAAGGTTTTGGAATGTATAAATCCATCAAAAGCACAAAACTATACAAAAAGTGAAACTCGCAGACTATGTAAAGTAAGTCTGTCCGCATAGCTATGTAGAACTGCTCTACGCATGTCACTTTCTCACACCGGTCAGATTCTACAATTTTCTGGAAACTTAAATATACAAGTAGGTATGTTTATATTTATACCCTCGAAATCTGACCATGAATTCTGCAAACAGATTTTTTAAACATTCTGATATAAACAATATATTTCTTGTATTTCTTACTTATGCATTGTGCAATTAATTAAAGACATTTTAAAACACTATATTAATTTCCTCTAACATCCAGTCTTAAACATAAAGATAGGCTAAAACAATTATATTTATTGCACACTATTTGATGAAATTTTTGCATAAGAAGCCGATATGATAAGGAAAGAGCTTTGTGAGAGAAATGTATATGTCTGCTGTTCGTGCAAACAGATAAACGAAAATGTGAATATAATATGCTGTTGTTATGCTAAACAGAATGATACAGAGCATAATCAACAAAGGGAAAACTTAATATAATTCAAAAATAAAAACATGCCATAATTCTTTATGTAGTAGATGCAGCCACATATGACTAATACTCGAATTTTGAAAACCATAATATATTACCAAAAGACATGCACACTATTGAAATGTAGCAGGATAACGCTAAACATTACATTTATATTTTTTAAATATCTTATTAAATACACTAATCCTTCCAGCATATTTCAAGACATTGAATAAAGTTATACAGGTACTCATCAATAAGTCATGGTATGTACGTTAAGAGTTTTGAAAAATACAATAATTCAATTAATCAGTTTTTCCATGAAACAAGCACAATACCGGTATTTCGATAAAATGCGTTAACTTTAACATGATGTTTAATATACACTTTTATTTATGTATTTTTCTAAACAAGGAAAGTTGTAATACTATGTCTTAATCAAAATTCATTATTAATCTTGATAAAATAAACACGCTTTTTGTGCTAAATTAACGATAAGAATTTTGTCTAATTCTTCCAAGTATATTTAAGATTAAAATCGCAAACAGACCGATAAAAAATATTCTATTATACGATTGTGCTTTTGGTATTTTCATGTTTCGAACAGACTCAGCATTTATATAATGGCAGATTTAACCGAAGTTTGACGAAAGGTTATTCAACATCTGCTCATTTGTAGTAGAAGAGGGAATCAGCCCAGACTCTTTCGGTTGGAAAAGAAAATATTCTGAAGGAATACATATGTGTTATGTAGAATGTATAAGTGTGTGTACTAAACAACGTAATATAACACTGAATGACAGTGACGATTCGAATTAATAAGCAAAACATTACAATGAAAAATGGTTATTGAAACGTCAAGAAAGAAAATATCGAGAGGTAATTGAGTTGTGCTTGGGAATTCGTTAATTAATCAGGTATTTATATACTCACAATTTTCATGTTTTATATACATTGATTATAATATTTTCCTGTTTGTATTTGTATTAACATCACAGAATTATTACCTTTATTTCATAAGAATTTAATTAAGGTTCTTTAATATTGTTTTAGCTTAGGTGCAAATGTGAGCCATGTATTTTAATAAAAGTATCATAACGATAATTTAAATTGTTGTAATTCAATTGCTCTTACCTTATTATTATTACAATTTTACTACATTTATTGTACTATACACGAACAATCTTAAAGCTAAAACAAGCATAATAACTTTACGTATGTTATAAGACTTTATAAATTATTTCTAATATAGCCATATGATATTTATTGTTAATGCTTGTTTTTCTTGCATATAATGATCCTTTAATGATGTTTCGACTGGTTCCAATTTGTCCGAATTAAAATAACATTCTAAAACTATTATTAATCCTTGCAATCAATCAAATAGATAAAATTATATCTACTTGAAAACCCCGTTATGCTTAAAGTGTAAGTCACGTGTATTTCTAAGGCCAATATCACACACAAATCAGAGGTAAAATGAATATTTCAGAGTATGTGATACATACACATTTTGTCAGTCCTTTAATGAGTGATAAGTTTCCAATAAAATACATACAGTTATGTGTTTCATTTGTGTCATGCAATTTGATCGTTAAAAACTTTTGAATAAATGTATGACTTATTTTATTATATTAAAGAAAGCAAAGAATATGATGAGAAAAATGCAATGAAATTGTTTATTTTATTTTTCAGATTTAAGAAGAAGAAAAAGTGATTTGACATATAACAAATCAATAAGATGATACTGGATATTAACATAAAAAGGCGTCAAATAAGGAGTAACCATAAAAGACGGATAAAAAACAAGTGATGCATCGGAACAAACGCGAACACTTTTTGAATGCGCGATGGGGACATCAGAAGTTGCTGAAGTGAGTTTGGTATTCTCAATTCATCATGTTTCAACTACAGATTTTTCTTAAAGAATCAAACTTATCATTTGATTCCGCTAAGAATCAAACTTATTATTTGATTCCGCTAAAAAATAATTCCGGGAAATGTTTCAATATGTCTTATCAGTGCTTTGAGGTTTGTGTAATATAATATTGCGCAATATTACAATATTTGATAAGTATGGATTTCTGAGACATATTGTTTCTTTTTGTTCATTCTCTTTGGTATTGAATACTTAAAGGCACGTCATGCCTCAAAAATGCTGTGCTGTTAGTTTTATTTATGTTTAGTATCTTGTTACCGTTTCATAAAAATAGTACTCACTTATTGTCTATATATAACAATTTTGTGACTGATATATTTTGGGACATATTGTGCCTTTAACCTTTTTACAATTTAGATACTAGCTTTTCACACCCAATGTCTTTCTTTCATAAACATCTTTCCTTAATATGTTTAATATGTTTCAATGTTCAAATTGATTTTTATTTTTTGTTTCTGATTTTCGATATCAGTTAGGAATAAGAGATGAGATCAGAATTCGATGAATGTTCCGTAATATCAACTTTATCTTATTTTGTGTTTGTTTTAGTAACAATGCATGAAATGTTATGAAAAAAAATGAAACTTTAATCTCTTTCTATGCTATACATAAATTTTATTGCAAGTTTAATGTTTGTTTTTTTTAATAGAAAAAATAAACACAGAAAAACACACAAACAACATTGGGAAAAACGATCTTATAAAACATATCATTGAACATACGTTTAAATATATTTAGGACTATAAATGTAATAACAAAGCAGCCTGGTTTAAAATGGCCGCGCATTTTTAAGATACTTTTGTTTTTAGATAAAATTAATAGTTTAGTTTCATTTTCAGTTATGTATCCGTTTGTTTTTATTTAAGTTTAACTTGTGTTACATAATAGTAATCATAAAATAAGAAATGTATATTTTACTATATTATTTTAAAACGCATTTATTCTTTTTAATGAAATACCTGAAGATAGCGTAGAACTTCTCACAATTTGTGTAATTAATCAACTTAAAATATAACTTTCATTATTTCTGCGTAATGCAAAATGGACTATTAGTTCTAATATTTGGTCAATGTATTTATTGACTTCTAGCGAAAATGATTAATGTGAAATCGACTGCCAGTAAAATGGACATTATTTTACAACTATAGATATCGTACGATTAGCCTTGAATGAAAGCTTATAAGTTTTGCAACTTCTTTGAGTAAGGATATTTTATAACATTGAATTGTTACTTTTGGAACATAAATGCAGAGCAAACAGTTATCTGTTAAATGTCCGCATAATCTTGAATATTATTTCAAAATTAATAACAGTTGAAGATGTGTCATATTACCATAAAATCTTTTGAAATAAAACATTGGTTGTGTGAGCTCTGTCTTTTTTCTGGACCGGGTTATATAATTATGATATTTACTCATCATTAAAACGATAGATTTTCATGACCATCTCATATATTATTAATATTGATATACCGCATTTTTATAGCATTTTAACCATTTAATGTTTTTATCACATTTCAATCACTTTATATTAAATCAATAACTTAATATGTATTTATTTATTGTAATTAATTAATTAATATTCTATTTATTTTATCTATATTTATTTATTTTATTTATTTATTTATTATTAATTTATTTATGCATTTATATTTATTCATTTATTTATTTACTAGTATTCATATAGTTATTTATGTATTCACTTATATTTACTTATTTATTCATCCCTTTATTTATTTGTTTATTTATGAATAATTAAAAAAAATAAAGTAAAAATCTTCCTATCATTAAATGCTATATTAACTGCTTTACATGTATTTTACGAGTAAATTACCTGCTCATTTTGTTAAAAGTTTGAAAGAAAAGGAGCTTATCTTTCACCTATTTGTCACTTCAAACAATTTTTCTATGCCCATACTGTATCAATGGGTAATTTGGAAACACATCCCGGTAAATATAACAATTATATTGTTAAAGTGCAATATGTTTTCTGATATTTATTATAAGACTTCTTAGCATAGTTACTGTAGTAAAATGAGAAAAAAGTATGACATAATACTAAAAATAATTGACTGCTTTTTCTCATTTTAATATCATCATTATTATTATTAATTTTTGTTCATTTTTGTTATCATCATTATTTTATTTATCTAAATAAATATTATACTTTTGCACTAGTATTTTTTTTCTAAAAAAGGTAATAATTAATGTTTATAATGATTACACTTTAGGTAAATGGATAAGTATTTTGTATAAATAGATTGCTGATTGGCAATAATATGTTACTACTAGCTTAAAAATATAATATCAATATCAGTTTTAGATAGCTTTTAACTATTTTATTCTTATTTTTGTTGTTTATTTACTACATATTTTCATTGTAACAATATGATGTATGATGGAAAATGTTAAATAAAGTAACAAATTGTCACAAAAATAAAACAAATGCTTGCGTTATATTAGTACTCTCCATGTTGTCGTTGATCATACCATCTTCAATAAGGGGTAAACCATATATCACGCAACATTTTCATCTCCATAAATAACAATCAAATAACTCCGAACAACCATTTCCAACATTATCCTTAGATAATAAACCCATATAAAAAGATAGAGGAATATCAACCGCAAAACGGGCAGGTACAATGCGTTTGAGGTTTAAAAAATAAGGGAATTATTCTCCTATGTCAGCCAACT
Source organism: Ruditapes philippinarum (assembly GCF_026571515.1). Classification (NCBI taxonomy): domain Eukaryota; kingdom Metazoa; phylum Mollusca; class Bivalvia; order Venerida; family Veneridae; genus Ruditapes; species Ruditapes philippinarum. Next base: position 20,538 of record NW_026854520.1, read on the forward strand.
CTCTCTCTCTCTGCATGTAAATTTGTTGCTGAAAAAGTGCCTTTAGGTCGACCCCCGGAAAAAGGACATCTGGAATTTCCTTTTTTATTCTGGAACGCATTCAAAGTAGCTGGTCATGTTTCTGATTTATGAACAGCATAGATTTGTATCATTGTATATAACAGTTTTTAAAAATTGCCAAAAAGCCGCTAAACATTGACCGAATATTATAATACAATTCGCATAGGTTCGAATATCATAGTCAAAATGATACTTTTATAATATTTAGATTCTACTAATGAACGCTTACAAAATAATTTTAAACTGAACCACTCACTTGCGTGTATGATAAATAAACAATCTGGATTCGATTTTTTTTAGATTCATGACATGTGCGACCAGCTTAACTCTTAGCATCATAAACGCGTATTCTATTCTTTACGACATATATTCTGTAATCCACTAATAAGAAATACTAACAAAATTGGCCGCGAATTATTTTGTACGTTGCATAATGTCTGGATCCTTTCTCTATTGGAAACCTGATACTGAATGCATTGAATTGTATGCTATAAATAATGAAATGAATACTTACATTGTTATTAGAAAGGGTGATCCCTCGGGAGAGTTAATCACAACTAAATTACATGACAATTGCAGACCGATTGAGTCTGTACATGGGGGATAATAAAAAAGTGCAACCTCCTCAAGCCCCCTGACACCTCCGTGCGGTACTCAATTTTCAACACTTAAAAGTGCTAGATTCAATGATCCCGATGAATCAAAAATATGTGACACTGTTTTACAGCTACCACATGGCACTCTGCACCTGCTGTTATGATGTGTGAATATCTGGAGAAAGGGTGGCCGCTCGGAAGTATTATTAGCCAAGTTATAGTACCAGTGAACGTTTGAAAGTACTCTTTTTCAGAAGATGTAAGACGAAATGAATATATGTCTTGGGATTTTAAGGGTCCATTTTCATGGAACAAATTCGTTAACGATTTTGTAAGAAAGCAACAATAGATAACTCATAGCGCAAATATCGTAAGTAATCGCTCTGCATGATCTTTCCTGGCATACTTCGGTAAGGGAATTTTTTATTTCGTTTTCGACTACTTACGAAGTACATATAATGATGAATCATTTAATTGTATTACAAATGTACCAGTACATGTATACACATCGTGTTGAAAATGACAAAGTTAATGTCAGAAACAAAAGTAAAATGTAGATTATTTATTTGCTGATTATTGTGTACGTACAAACCGACACTATGAACAGAATAGCTATCAAAGGTGTTTCATAACAAAGTGTGTCAGTGGCATCTTAATAAATGGATGCCAATTGTCTGGCCTCGTTTCTTTAAGTCACAACATTATATAAATAGGCTTTACCACTTTATACGTATGCTTTATGACAGTTAATAGATTTAATAAAAAATACCCCTCTTTCATTCAAACGTATCACTTTTGTATTCCCTGCATTCATTCAAGTTCGTCCTTGGTGTGACATTTCCAGATTTTTAAAAACAGCGCTTTTAGTTATAACGTAAAGAACGTATTTTCACATTAACATTGCGCGGTAGTATACTTTTTTTAAGAAAAATTCGATGAAATGAAAAAAAGATCTCTAGCGACTCTCTTCAATACTAAAGCGTCGACACTTACAGAAAAAATACGTCTCAAGTAGACATAATAAACTCTTGAAAAAGATTATTCTAATTTCAAGTGGATTAATTACGTCACTTATCCCTGATCCAGATCTAAAAAAAACCTAAAAACCTTTCGCTATCCGACTGCCACTACTCACGGTAATTATTTGTTTCAATTTCCTCAATTTAGTAAAATCAAAAAAAGATAGCATGTGCTCAGTAGAAGAGAATACTTTTCAGTTGCTAATTTTTATCAATTACTATACATGTACATTACCATATTGTTTTAAGAATGTAGAATGACATGTATAAATTAATAGCATAAATAACTTTTTCATTTATGTTGTAAGTCCATGCCCGGCCACCTCCCGGCCACCTCTAAATAAAAAAATCAAAGGCGGAGAATTGCCGTCCACCGGGTATTTATTTCGTACAGAGGAACGAGAATGCGATTGCTGTCTTTTTCGCCTCATCTCTACCAAAATTGCCTGGATATAATAACATGATTTAGACACCAAGAATACTGGGGTAAATACTTCAGAAAGAATGGCGTTTATTAACGTTATTTATTTAATTGTGAGCGTGCTCAGGGTCGCGTTCCCTTTGTCACTTGTAAGTTTTACAGAATTGTTGTTTGTGGATATATTGTATTGATTGTCCACTGCATATAAAGGACAAATTCTGATATGTTTTATTTTTTGTAAAAGTGTGCATGTAAATTAAAAATAATGTGAATAGAAGACCTGCAGGATCCTAATTATTTTTAAACAACCTTCGTAAATTAGTATTTTGGCCTAACTAAAATGGCACATGCAAAACATTATTGCTAAACGGTTGATTCCCAACTTAGAACAGCAGCATGAGATTTTTTTCCAGAATATTTATTTGTTGACGTTCATTATTCAAGTGTTTAGTTAACAGAGAATTTTATGTTATATCTCTGTTGAAAATATGATATATATACGAGGGGTGTTCCAAAATTAATGTTACTTTTGTGTTTTCTCTTTGATATAAGTCGTTAAGATCATTTTAACTTGCCTTGCCCCTCAAAGTACTCCCTCTCTCCCCTAATGCATGCTTTCAGTCGATCAATCCACTTTTTGAAACAGTTTTTGTGCTCATCAATGTGTATACTCATAAGATACTGGTAAATGCCCAAAGCATTCTTGATTTGCATTTTTTACAGACAGGTGAAATTTTAGTTTGGGGAACAAGAAATAGTCACAGGGGCTAGGTCTGTTGAGAAAGCGGGATGGGGGAAGACAGTGGCCTTTTCCGCCATTAAAAACTCATTTACAATTAGTGCATTGTGAGCTGGCACATTGTAATGCAAGAGTCTGGGGTACTTCAAACATGTTTGTTGGTTGCGGTGTTGATAGAGTTTCTAAGGTTTGCGAAGTACAACGTCTCTATAGTACTTGCCTTTGACAGTTTTACATGTCGGGCACAGGAATTTGCACGACTGGGCCCTTGTTGTCAAAGGATATTACGTACAAAACCTTTCTCACGGTTTGTATTCTTTTGACAATTCTAAGGCGCCTTGCGTTTTTGATGGCCCATATTTGATTAGAGCATTTTCGTTTGGATTCGGAAAAAAAACACCCTTGTTTCGTCACCTGTGACCAAATTGCCATAAGCCGTTTTGCTGTTTTTCGGGTATTTTTTTTCAACAAAAGTTTGGCCTTTTCAACTTGGGACCTCTTTTGGTAGTAAATGTGGTATCCACCTAGCATTAATCTTACTAAGCTGATTCTTCAAAATGCAATGAACACGTGCTAAAGGCAAGTAATCATTTTTTCTTCAGGATTTGTCGAATTCTTTCAATATTGTGTTTTGTCGTTGTTGTTGCAGGGCGGCCTGTATGAGCAGCATCTTTTAGCTGCTTGTGTCACGACTTAAATCGACAGAACCACCTACAAACAGTCATATTCCCCATAAATAACACATACCTCGCGATGAATATTTCGGCTTTAAGGTAGAACACGACACTTTGCAAACTTTCGAGTAGCGTCTTGAAAATTGACATGCAAAAATTTGACCATATTTCTGATTGGATTTCATTGATTTTATTTCAATAGTTTCAGCCAATTTTTGTACACATGACGTCAAAGTTGACCATCAAAGCCCGTTTTGGAACATGACGTCGTTGCGTATCCTTGGCAACTGTTACGGGTATTTCAACGCTATTGGCGGACAAAATATCTTAAATCCTACAACATTCGACGGAAATTATTTTTTCCTTTAAGCAGATATAAAATTTATTGTTTTACGCCGAACATTGTTTGAGCAATTGAAAGAAAATTGTCAATTTTGTGTAAAATTTGACGTTCAGTTTAGCCGCAATTTTCGGCTTTAAAGCGGCTTATTGAAAATTTCCTGAAATAATTTTTTGATTTTTTTATTTAAACGTCCTTTAAAATGTATACTTAGTCAAAATAACTAAAAAAATAGGGGGTCACTGACACAATATTTTCGGTACACGTGATTTTATTTCCCCCACCCCGTGAGTAATTTTGTAACGAAATTCGACGTATGCAGATACGTTTGAGACTTCAAAGTGCGGCAATAATGTTCAGCTTATTAGGAAAATTGCTCTAGAGTTTTACTAATACATATAAAACAACAACAACAATGTTCCATTGCAAATTCTTAAAATTGTACAAAAAACAAACGTTTTTGTTTCTTTTTTTTTTAAGCATAATTAATAATTTCATAAGAAATTATAAACAGACGCAAACAAAAATAAATACAGCTGAGAGTAATCATTTGCGGTGTTCCTTTTTAATATTGTAATACATTAAGATTAATAAACTTGAATCGAGAAATATACCTTAAGGAACATAAAGCAACTATATATTTTTATGTAAATTTAGAAATTTACGGAAATTCAATCATAAATAAATACGTAGTCTACAAGAAATCATGCAAATCTATACATTTTGCATTACCCACACTATGAGTGATATTCATGTACTGTGAGTGATATGTATTTTATTTCACCTATTAAAAACCAGAATTTGAATTTCACTAAAAAACTATTGCAACAATTTGACAGAATTGGCGAAATATTGACAAATTAAAACATACGGTTCATAAATGAAACTTAGTCAATTATATTAGCGTGAAGCAAACAGTCATGCTTGAAACGTTATCTCAGTGGGTGTTGGATTACAGAAGTAGCACGTTTGATTCTACAAGTATCTGTTATACATATTCTCTCGTTTTGCTTATCATTTTAGAATATCATAATGTTAAAAATAACGATTAATTGAGGATTCACCATAAACGCTGTATTAAAAACATTACTATCAAATCGGCCTTTGCAAATATTCATTATTCACTGTATAGCCAAATTTATGATAGAATTTTTTTGAACAGGAAAATTTAAAAACAGTACTATAAACATGAAATATAATGAAACACTGTAAATACACGTCTGCGGATTTTAGCGAACCGGTGGCCCTGAGCTAGATACTGAACAAAAGAGTGTTGCTTTGTAAATTTTATACAAAATAAAGATATTTCAATATATATTGTCATTTTTTTGTCTGTACATGCTACGGGCACTGTAAAGGATCTGCCGATGTTTCACTAACTATTAAATCAGTATGCAACTGACATGTTAATAAAACCGAGAAATATTACATTTTACTCAAAGTTTTACTATTTAATGTTATTCTGACAAATGGCAGATCAGACTATTATTTCTTTCCTCTTGTGGAAATTCTGAAGTACATCTTTATTCACTGATTTATATACAAAATCTGTATTTACAGGAATGAAAAACAAACATATTTTGGTAATATAATGATCGTGTAATTAAAAAAAATACGTATTTTAGTAAATACGAACTTCATTCAAATTTCCCGCATATTACGAGTGTACGGATCACGGTATATTAGTCATATACGTATTGCATGATTTACGATCCCGTACATCAAATTTCACTTACCTGTCTATCTATAATATACGGAATTCCGTTCCCTTTCTTGTATCCATATATTTTCCGCAGTGGTCATAATAGCGTAAAATGTCATAAAAAGCGAGATTTTGACACAGGGCGATCGTTTTAATAACATCAAAAAAAAAACAAAAAAACGCCCCGTGATAGCGTGACTTTTATCCAAAGGTGTGGGGGAAATAAAATCACGTGTACCGAAAAAATTGAGTAGGCGACCCCCTAATTTTTTTAGTTATTTTGACTAAGTATACATTTTAAAGGACATTTAAAGAAAAATATCAAAAATTTATTTCAGGAATTTTTTAATAAGCCGCTTTAAAGCCGAAAATTGCGGCTAAACTGAATGTCAAATTTTACACAAAATTGACAATTTTCTTTCCATAACTCAAACAATTTTCGGCGTAAAACAATAAATTTTATATCTGCTTAAAGGAAAAAGTAATTTCCGTCGAATGTTGTAGGATTTAAGATATTTTGTCCGCTAATGGCAATGAAATACCCGTAACAGTTGCCAAGGATACGCAACGACGTCATGTTCAAAAACGGGCTTTGATGGTCAACTTATATCTTCTCTCTGAAGATAAACAACAAGATGTTATAGTCGCATTTAATAATACTTCCAGATACCTTGATGATATTTTAGATTTAGATAATCCTTATTTTGATCAAATGGTGTCTGACATTTATCCGCATGAACTACAACTTAATAAAACGAACTCTTCAAATTTTAGTACATCATTTTTGGATCTTCATATTACTATCAACAACAATTCTATTCACACGAAAATCTATGATAAAAGAGATGACTTTGACTTTTGTATAATTAATTATCCACATTTAGATGGAGACGTACCCCATGCAACATCTTACGGGGTTTATGTTTCCCAGTTAATTAGATTCGCTAGAGCTTGTAGCAACGTAAAGGATTTCAACGAGCGGAATATTTTTATTACCAGCAAGCTTCTAAAACAGGGCTACCGCTATCATAAATTACGGAAATATTTTACTTAATTTTACAATCGTAACTTTGATTTAATTTCCAAATTCAATAGTGATTTAAAAACTCTTCTGCGACAAGGGATTAGCCAGCCTGGTTTTTATGGCGATGTGATTTACAAACTTCGTAAGATTTTGGGTCATGGTAATTTTTCTGCTGTTTTTACTAAAATCATTAAACGTTTTATTAAAAGAGGTTATGACCCTACTATTTTAAGACATACTGCATGTTTAGTGTTCAACCCTTTTACAGTTGGACACTACGCTTTCCTCTTTTGATTGCATCTGACGGACCAAGTCGGAGACTCTATGATGGATAGTTCGTAAAGCCCTTTGGGACTGAATTGTCTTAATGTTCGTCTTCTGCCTTGCTTCGTCGGGCCCTTGTAGGTGATTTTCTTGTTGCTCTGTCTTCCTTTAGGACATTGAGTACTTTTGTTATGGTCATTGGGTTTACTTTTATATGTTTCTACATGATCATTTTAGTGTTTTACTTATTTAACCTTTTGTAACCATGACAACTGTTAGAATTTCACTTGGCGGGGATTTATTTTATTTACACTGTCTCGTTTATAGGAACATGGTGGGGCTAAGAGCGAGGTTTGGTGCACCATTAACCGGTTTAAACTCCCCAGCAGTCATTATTATGCTGCTGACCGTTCCAAGGCGGCGCCCCACTGTGTTCCTCAGATGTATGTTTTATGTTGTTTCATACTGTTTTGGTGACACTTTTGCTTGTGTCCCTTGTTGTTTTCTCGTCTACGGTAAGTATCTTCCCCATTGCCTCTAGTTTTTATTTCTTTGATTACTCCCCACCCCCTCCCCCGGTCTCCTGTCCCCTTCCCCTTTGTGGGCCTATTTTTATTTTCTTTGAATTCCTAATCAGTTACAAATTAATTATCATTTAATGATTAACCTGTCCGTGCTCTGTCTTTGCCCTGTCCTGTTTTTGTTTGGGGTCCATTGGGCTCCTTGCCATTGGTTCTTGTTGCTGGGTCATGTGGGGGTTGCGTTCATTGAACGTCGCCTTTCCTTGTTGATCTTGTTTATCATATTTGACGTCATGTGTACAAAAATTGGCTGAAACTATTGAAATAAAATTAACGGAACCTAATCAGAAATATGGTCAATTTTTTGCATGCAAAATTTCAAGACGCTACTCGAAAGTTCGCAAAGTGTCGCGTTCTACCTTAAGCGAATCAGAGACGTACATTTTATATAGGTCTTAACTTAAATCACGTTTTCAGATGTCTTTCCAACCATATTTGTGTGAGTGTAATGAGTACGCTGCAAAACAATTTACAAAGTATCAAGGTAAGTGTAATTGTGAGCGAGATATTGTGCAGTACCTCTCTCCAGGTATCACGCTATCGACTTGTGTTGAATTTGAGTTCATATAGCACGATTTCCACGAGATAGAACCCGAGTAACATTAATTTTTGAACAACCCTCGTATTTATCACAATTCACATTAAACTAAATGAAAACTAAACAAATTATATTATTCTATGATTAAAACTTAGTAATTGAACGTTTAAAATGTTATTTACACTCAGTATGTTGTATACTTGACTTGAGAATGAAGTAATCATTGCGACAAAATTGTCAGTATTTCAAAATAAATAGGACTCCGAAACTTGCTTTCAGTTCACAAAGTGACAAGTTGATCTTTTGTGACAATGTGTTGTCTGTCGTCCGTGTGTTTCCTTTTTCATTCAAATGAATTCTCGTTTAATACAATTGGTCAAATTCAATGAAACTTGACAGGAATGTTTCTTGCATAAAGCTCTACCAAAGTTGTTAAAAGAATTGGATTTCTTGAAGAACTCTGGTTTCCATGGCAACCAAAAAAGTTTTATTAACAAAATTTTTAAAACATCTTGTCTCGAACCAGAAGGTGTAGACCCTTGATATTGTATATGTAAAATGATCTAGTGGTCCTCTACAAAGATTGTTCAAATCATGCCCCTAAGATGAAAAGGAGTTCCGCCGGGGGTGTATCGGTTTAATCTAAAATTATGTAGGAAAAAATCAACAATGCGTAGAGCATTGATATTTCGTATGTAACATGATCTAGTGGTCCTTTACAAATTTTGCCCATGTAATGAAAAGGGGCCCTGCCAGGGGGCTTATCGATTTAAAACAAAAAAAATATTAAAATTGTTCTTGTTAAATACCACATGGCCTACAGCTTTGATGTTTGGTATATTACATCATCTAGCGCTTCTCTCCAACGAATGTTCATATAATGACCCTATGGTCAAAAGGGCACCTGCCAGTGGGCCCCTCAGTTTTATATAAAGTTATTTACTAAACATCACTAATTCCGCGTCATCACTTATTTCACGGTTATGGCATATTTTCATGTGAACAGTGTTAAAATTGGTCAGAATTGACATATTTTATTCAAACACCTAAACAAAGTTTTGTGCAAAATATTTTATATCAATACATTTTTACGATATACAGAACAACATTTTACAAAATTCTGCGAAAAGCAACAATTGTCATTTAAATATGTGTCTGAAACAATCATCATTTTCTAAATGTTCTTGTGTGTTGAAAAAATAAATCTTGAGTTACAATGTAAATATACTTTTAATATTTAAAATGATGTAAAATAACATGAAGAAATTTTAACTGAAACATGAAAAAACTGAAATAGAACACCATTACCGCAATTTTAATGATAACATACTGTTTTAAAAATGTCCCACCTATGGTCTACGTCTGGCTCATTTAAACTAATTTTGACTAAATATATTGTTGTTTCCTTGTGTAATACAGCAAAAAAAAAACTATATGTTATGGATTATGACAATTTTTGTACCATAAGTTTCATTTGTTGTTTTCTTTCTTGTTTCAAAGCGTTAAGTACCGTGAACTAAGAGGAGCACAATATATATTCTATATAAAGTTATATAGAGAAATCTTTAAAAAATCATCTTGCCAAGCACACAAGGCCTTGATACTTGGTATTTAATACAAAGATTATTCTTTCTAGTGAACTGCCTTCGTAGTCGAGGGGTTAGAGTCGATGAATTCTAATCCAGTTACCTAGTTGGCGTGGGTTCGATCCCCGGTAGATGCTTTGGTAGTTTAGCACGAAGGAAGGTAGTCTAGTACTGGTGTAACTCTCCAGCAACAATGGTTAGGACACTTCCCGCCTATATGACTGAAATACTGTTGGGAAAAGGCGTAAAATGAAACAAACAAACAGAACAAATTCTTTCAGTAGACCGGACAAACTCTGACCTTCATGTATAAATGACCTTGACATTCAAGGTCAAATGTCCAAATTTCCCTTGTATTTCGCTATTTGTGGCTATTACTTTCTTATTTATAATTGATTGACTTCAAGCTTGAACATAATAAACTTTAAGGATAGACCTTTAAAAATTACCAGACAGATCTTGACCTTCGCCAATAAATGACCTTGACTTTGAAGATCAAATTATTGAAATGTTTATTTCATTTTGCTGTTACTGGCTGTAACTTTGTTATTTTTGAATGCATTGACTAAATATCATAACCGTTTTTTATAGTACATTATAGTTTTATTGTAAGTTGCTTGTATTTAGCTTCACTGTGTCACTCAGATTGAATTCAACTAAACAGTGTAATTCGAGTCTTCGTCTAAGAAAGATGTGTATTTACTTGTAGCCTTTGTTGTTCTCTAGCACAGCTTTCACATTGTTCTCAAGATATTGTGACATACATTGTTGCGAAGTTATTGACGCTTTTACCCTATTCGAAAATTGATCAACATATATATCTCAACAAGATCTAGTGCAGATTTGAAATGAAATCATACAGGTTCAGAAACTAAGTCACCTGATCAGATCTTGGGGAAACCTTTGTAAAACTGAGATCACCCTCACCCAGTTCAATTAAAACTAAGATTTTTTTCTTCATAAACTCTAAATACAGCCATGCCTAAGGTCAGCGACCCAAGGCCCAAGGGCCCTATTGCTTGATATTGTGATCTTCTGAGGAATTAGACATGTGAGAATATAGATTCAATTCTCAATAAGCCCAGGACAAGAACAATAGTAAAAATTCATTTTTTTCAACGGTTAATCTGTAAATGAAAATATAATCTAAAGCATGTAAACTTAAATAGACACGACATCTAAATAATTGCTGTAAACGTTTCAATTTACGTATTGTAATTGAACTCCTGTCCTATAAGCTCAGCAAGTTTCTGGTTGTACAGTTTATAAAATGAATCTATAGCTGCTACTGTTTTCTTCCACATAGTTCCAGCACTTGTTTTTTTCTCTGTGTTATTGTTTGTTTTTGGCATATCTACAACACGATTCAATATACCCGCCGAAGGGATCCCTATGATTGAGATTAATAAGCTTTTAAGAATTCATCATTTACACCGTGAAAAATATTTAAGATGTGAAAATTGAAAATTTAAAATTATGTTTTAAGTATTTGTCTTATGTCTTTTATGTAGGCTTATTTCCTGATCTCTATTAAAAAATGTCAACATTTCTTTATATTATCTGAATGTTGTAGGGGTATACTGTTGCGACTATAATACTGTCACGCCGCCTGGCAATCTGTGTGCGATTCTTTCCTTAAATCTCTCAACCAACTTTAATAAAACTCGGCAGGAATGATTTTCAAAATGTCTATTTGCGCATATCGTGAGAAAGTTGACATAACATTAACCTTAGATATTAATTACCTAGATTTCATTGATGTCACTATAATTGGTTATAATTGTGTTGTATAAGTATTGTAGATGTATATTGAGATGTAGATGTATTGTATTGGACAAAACAATTCATTAAACAATACCTTTTAGTAGAACTTGACATTGATCTTTAAATGCCTTCAAGTTTTTTATCAAAATATATTAGTTTTAAATTGGCCATATTTTGATTCCTATTTAAAAAAAATAAGACTAATCATCAAGCTTTGCTATCCGATAACTGTTATTGACTTTTGCTAGACCTTCACTAATAATTGTTTGTATCAGTTGTTTTTGTGTTTGATAATCATGTTCTGCTGCTGTTTGTGGTGGACTTTGTTTAAGGAATAAAGGAAACCCTAAATCAGTTCGTAACTAAATGGCACATGTAATAGAACATCGATGGTTCAAAATAAGACATATCAAAAACGAAATATTTACCTACTTCCAAGAAGTAAAATATGTTTCTCATGTGGAATAACGTATTAACAGAAAAATCTTCAAGCTTGATGATCTTCACTTGATCTTTTGGAAATACTCGCAGAAAATATCCTATGTAGATATAGTATAAACCAATGTTCAATCTGACCTGTTTTAAATGATTTATTTATATAATGCAGTATATAATGCAGACTTTCATGTTACATATATTTTATTTTGTTTGTTTGTTGATGCAAAAAAAATGTAATTTTCATTTATATATATATGACCAGACGGACAAGACATTTGAACAACTGGCCCACTTGGATAAAAGACAATCGCAAGCAATATCTTCTTGGCAAAACATGTCCGTTTGTTTTTGTTACCTGTTTGTTATCTGTTTCGCTTGAGACTCGTCTCAAACATATGCCTAAGCTTCATTTCTTGTTAGCAAGTTAGAAAAATACGACTATTTTAGTCTTTGTGTGTTTTTAGAAGTTTTTTGGCACACTTCAGGCGCACCCATCAAACACAAGCCTTTCTGAAGCCAACAAACTTGCCCACAGTTTATTGAATACTGTTTTTTATGTAAAAGTAGGAAGTAAGCTATGTAAAAGGTCACACGCTTTTCATTACTAGGGGACCATACGCCGCTTTTCATGGAATGGCACGGAAGTGTCACATTGAAGGTTCCATGATAACCGCCGTATGAACACATCTGCGGATGTTTCTAAATTCAAAATTTTACTACTTCATGTTTAAATGTTGAATTCTGCTTAAGCCGGTGCTAGGGAGCGTGGACGGTAACTTGCACTTTCCAGTACCGTCCATGAACAGGCTCAGTCAAACCGAGCCTGCAACATTTTCAATTTTGCCGTGTTGGGCTTTCTTTAGGGATTCTGTATTTATATATTTTATAAGAGCTGTATCCTTTCCTGAAGTCTTGCATCTTGCTCTACTATTACATTTAAAGTAGCGGAGTTTGTCTTTGTAACCGAACTTGTAGGCCTATCTGAACTGTTATACTATTTTACAGACAATTTTCTAGTTTAAAAAGCTTTGACCTTTACTGTTTTTAGAATTTACATACTTATTCGTTATTTATCTATCTAACAGAAAAGATATCTAGTTAGACTGATGAATATCTGATATTTATGGTGTTAAAACGAAAAGTAACTCGTTAATTAAATAGTTAACGCGATATAATTATATAGTTAACTGTTGGTAGTAATGTGCCTCCATACAATTGCATGACACAAATCGTTTGAGCTAGTGCCATGGGGCGTTTAACAATATGAGGATAAAGTTACGACATAACTTATTGAATGATCATCGTGTTTCAGTGTATATTTAAAGTGTTATTTACTTTTCTCTCAAAGGGATTAGAGGAGCGTACCTTTATTTATATGAGATCAATTTTACTTTACATAATCCTACTTTTTGTGAATGTAATGCATGGTTCCCTTTGTCACATTTAAATTTAAAATGATTTTTGTTAGTCTAAGACGGAGGAAGGTAGTCTAGTACTGGTGTAACTCTCCAGGAACGATGGTTAGGAAACTACCCGCCTATATGACTGAAATACTGTTGGGAATAGGCGTAAAATAATGAAACAAACAAACAAAATTAGTCCAAGATAAACTTATGCATTTGTTGATTCGATGAAAAAAGTTTTATTGAGATTTTATTAAAATATATTATGTTGTAAATTATTTGAGTGTTTGATATCAACAAAGGTATATAAGAAAAGATTTTAAATATGAAGGAATAAAAAACATCATTTTTCTTCAACATTGCTTAAAACAAAAGCAAAAGAAAATGAGTATTTATGTAGTTATAAGTGTCATCTTTACATTGATACCCCATTCACTTAAGTCCGTTCTCTTTAGAATGATGTGTTTATAGCTCACAAAACAGTGATTACTCGTAAACTATAAAAAAATGGTTGGTAGAAGATCATCAGACTATGCCTAAAAATTCAGTCAATTATCAACGAATGTTGTCTCCTTGGCACTTGGTGCAAAAAATTTTGGTAAAATTTGTTCTGTATGGTTAAAATGACATGTCTTTTTTATTATTTTTACATTGGTTTATAAATTCAATTGTGGGTTATTTTCTATTGAAATTGCACTCAAAACCGTCAGTCTTAATCAGATATGTTTTTCGAGATGGTTGCTAAAGTGGAAGAAACAACTAATACCTATGGAAGACCAGTCAAAATGCAAGAAACGTTGGCGTTTCAATTGGATTACATCATATCATTCTCAGGCGTTATTTGAAAATGAGAAAGATCTTTGATAGATGAATTCCACATTTGCTGACAGATGATCAGAAAAAAAAAACAATTGGTAACGAAACTTAACTTTTAGTTTTCATTAGTCGCAACGGAAACACCAAAACAAGAGTACCAAAGTCTGACAAAGGACCATGCATTGCAAAAGACACCATCAGTATAAAGAAGGGAATGTACGATATTTACTTTTCAACTCATTGTCCCACATTCCAGGTTGCTGTTCCTAAAGGCATATCTGGTAATGCGAAATGTCTTCTAAACAAATACTTTTGAATTAACTCAAACCAATATCAGATTTCCACATAACAAGACGTTAGAGTGCAAGATTTAATTAGATAGAGAAAGGCTGTTGGACTCCTTAATCCTCTGTGCACCTGACCTTATCATTTGTGACTTTATTATTTCCAAAGCTTAGAAAATACTGTTGAGGTCGAAAATATCTCGGTCTTGCATTATTCCAGTATCTTCATAGTATACCGAAACAATACTATGAAAATGCCTTCTTAGATTTTATACAGAAACTGAAACTTTTTATATCTAGTAGACATGAATATTTGAAGGTTCAAAATAAATAATCCTATGAGAACTAAAAATTTACGTGCTAAGATACATGCATATTTGAACACTTCTCGTACCAACCTTCTAATGCAGGAAAAACTATGATATTAAACATACGGGTTCTCTTTTTATTTAATGTGTATGTTTGTGTGTGTGTGTGTGTGTGTGTGTGTGTGTGTGTGTGTGTGTTGGTGTGTGTGAGTGTGTGTGTTGGTGTGTGTGTGTGTGTGGATGTAGCCACACTTTAATTAAAATATTTATATCTAAATATCAAAGTGACATCATGCTCATTGTTTCATTAAGTTGAATAAATATCGCTCCCTCGCATACAAAATCTAAAGACCTTGTCGGGATTCGAGCCAACATCGGTGAAGCGTCGGCGGCCTTTACAAATTCGCACGGGTACCCACTTGATGTGCATAATATTACTTTAACAAATATGACAAAGTATATACTGTGTCATATAATATTATGATTACGATGTTTGCAAAAGCGGCTCAAATTTAAGCAGACATTTTGTTTACAAAAACATGATTGAAAACATTCAATATACATGTATCATGTAAGTGAAACTTACACTGTCCTTTTGATTGAAGTTGTTGGCACATTCTTCTATGTTTTGAAACCTTAAACATGTCTGAAATGCTCCTATTCCTTTGACCACACGGTTGTGAAAATCTTCAGGAGTCACGTTGTATTTGTTAAAATAGACGTAATCTGAATAAAGCCTGGAATTAGAAAAAAATACATTGCCTACGATTTCACGTATTTTCTTAAGAATTGGAAGCCACATCACAGATGAGATGTCTTTATCCTTTTGACGGCGTCAGAACGACTGTGAAATATCCGTATAATAATAACATTCTGCAATGTCGTAAAAATGTAAAATCTAACAAAACAGATTATTAAATAAACAATAGGAAATTTCCAATGGCCAAAAATAGCCAAATAGGAAAACATAGAAAATGTATGTCATAATTAACAATTCGTAATGCGCGGGACAGATCAATGATGATCAGAGAACTTCTCGAGCGATTAATAGGTTATTTCACTTTTCATCGGATACCGACAATCTGAGAGTGTCAAATGTTATTCTGATATCAAATAATCATATTTCATATACACGCCCTAACCCAAACCTTAACCCTAACCCTTAAATATTTTTTATCTGCATAAACAATAATTTTAAATGCTAATGTATATGTTATGTATATGATAATTATATCTCATTAAATCCGTATTCACCTGACTTGGCTCCGAGGAATTTTGCCATAAATCAATAAACGATGAATTGAATTGAAGTTATGCTCACTTGAGGAACTACATACCGATATCGAGGATGGTCGCATTGTATGCAAAACACTGTTTGAATATGATAAACAAAATCAACAAGGAAAGGCGTTGTTCAATGAACGCAACCCCACACGACCCAGCAACGAGAACCAGTGGCAACGAGCCCAGGCAGACCCTAAACAAAAACAGGACAGGGCACAAATCTTGAAGTCTTTTTTCAGCACCATATGCGTTTGAAGACAATTTTTCGTACACACGAGAAATAACAAAAGTTGAAAATATATTTTTGAAAAGGATTCTATAATGAATAATCAATTAAGTTCTAGATGACGTCTTTAACTGTCACTTTAATCGACATTTTCTCATTTTTAACATTTCAATGCCGAGTGTACGCAGTATCCAGAATGCATTCAACGCGAACTACTAACGAGAAAAGGAAGATTTTTGTCAAGGCATTTAAGGAGTATTTAAGCAAGAAGTAAAAACATTTTATTTGCAAACGAAATTGAATGCAAATCTATTCTGGGTTATTTACATGACTCGTTTTTCTTTAAAATACCGTTTGATAAAGTGTTCTCGGAATAAGTTTGATGATGCGCGCGCATGGCATGACCCCTTGATATTGTTAAAGTGTGAGATAAATTAATTAAAAACATGAACAGGATATTGTAAGCTACACATGTTGCTGATTCATTAAACGGTATGTCGGAATAATCAACTATAGAAAATCAGCGACGATGAAAGTCAGATAGACCATAGTGACAATTTTCTTTTGGGAACATTTTTAAAAAAAACTGTGACTTTCTTATATTTTGTTAAGTATGATGGACATATTGGTACTTATTAAGACGTTATTTTGTTAACTATAGTTTAAATAAAAATATTGACACGATGTTAGTTGGGCACAATCACACCATCGCTGGATAAGGTAACAATAGAAAGGCGTTCTTGTCTCTGAAGATTTCACATTTGCAATTCATCAAATTGATGGCAAGGTTCGTGGACACCTTCGAAGAAATTTACGTTATTTCAATTCTGTGAACTTGAATCAGATCATTTTGAGTGTTTGTGGGGAGGGAAAATCGTGTTGGTCTTTTCAGGCTTTGCACTTGGATATTTCACATTTTTTGTTGTGACTGATTGCAATTTGAATACCCAACGCTTCCTAGATGAAATTTGGAATTAAAAGATGCCAATATCACTGTACCGAAAAGTTTAAAGCAGCACGCTCAAAAGCAAAATATATTGCGAAATGCCTAAGGACGATTTATATTGCATTTATTAACGTTTGAACAAAATTCTGTGTACGCTGTTATGCACCTGATCGTCCGTCTATTAGCAGATTTCGTGTTCAGTCCATGTTTTTGAACCGGAAATTTAAACTGCTTGGCATAAATGCTTAATATGATGAGGCGATTTGCAGAGCAGCGCAGGTTTGACTTTCTTAAGTTTGTCATAATTTATTTATTTTGAAATTTTGTATCCGGCCAGTATCTTTTAAACCACGGGTAGAAACTCATATATATTTGACTGAACTACTTATATGACTGAAACGATGTACAGAAGGCAGGTTTGGGACTCCTTGGATGAAGTTCAAGGTCACACTGACCTATTCAAGATCCTTTTATTAGAGTTATTATTTCAAAGGGAGATTACAATGTATATCTTTCTCAATATGTTCCCTCAAAATGTATGTATGTCGCCTCCCTTTATTTCCTAAAATATGTCACTTTATTATGCTTTTTATCAAATTTAATATTTAAAGTTTATTTTTCTGTTAAGATAATAATCAAAGTGGATCATAGGTTTATATAATTTAGATATTTTGAAATATAACGGTATTATTAAGTTAAACTGAATTTACTTCAAGTATTTAAATCCACTAAATAACAACACGTTTTAAATGATTAATATCAAACATCAATTTTATGGCTATTTAGTGTTTTTGTGGGCATTTCTCCTCTAATTGAAAGACTGATATTGATGGGCTGATAAAAGATGCTTTATTATACATTACAACAATTTATATGTTCAATAGAGGAAATACCAATATAATAAGCTGCAGAACATTTATCCCATGACAAACACTGGGAGGCAATAATAAGATATTTTATATGCCCAACAATATTATGGTTTATGCTTAAACTTAGATATTGTGCATAAAGCATTACCTTGTTGATTCTACAAAGTTATATGTCATTCTCATAGGGCAAATATTGGTCACTTAGATAGGAAACCTATTCTCATGAATGTATTCCTATGTAACGCTACAATGTTCAGATCTTAGTTATTTGACATTTATCATT
>NW_026854521.1:0-16288 GCF_026571515.1 Ruditapes philippinarum
TTAAATCATCTATTTCCATCGATGACGGGGTTCTTGCCCTGACTAGTGTAGTAAAACTTTTCTGCTGGCACTGAAAACATAACATCATGCTTTCCTTACACTGTGCATTGTGGCAATAAAATATTTCACAAGTCATGAATCTTATCATTATAATCTCAAGAATATCATTAAAAATCTCAAGAATTTTTTAAATTCTGAATAAAATTATTAAAATCTAAAGAACATTGTAAAAATCTCAAGAATATTATTTAAAATCTCAAGAATATTAATAAAATTTCAAGACTAAAATCTCAATATCATTATTAAAATCTCAAGAATATAATTAAAATCTCAAGAAACCTTAATAATATCATTGAAATATCAAGAATATTATCAAATTCTGAAGAATATTATTAAAAATCTCAAGAATAATATTATAATCTGAAGAATATTATCAAAGACCCAAGAATATTATAACAAGAGGGCCATGATGGCCCTGAGATTGCTCACCTGTATATAGCCCCCCCTCCCTCCACCCATAAGAAGATGTTTCATGCTAAACATCTAAGCTCTAGCTCATTGGGCTTTTTAAAAGAAGATTTTTTTAAGTTTTTACTATACACATATAGTTAAAAACAATGACACCCCTGGGGTGGGGCCAGTTTTGACCCCAGGGCTTTTATTTGAACAAACTTTGTAGACACTCACTAGAAGATGTTTCATGCATAATATCTAAACTCTAGCTATTTGGGTTTTTCAAAGAAGATTTTTTAAGTTTTTGCTATACACATATAAGGAAAATCAATGACCCCTGGGGCGGGGCCAATTTTGACCCCAGGGCTTTTATTTGAACAAACTTGGTAGACACCTATTAGAACATGTTTGATGCTAAATATCTTAGCTCTAGCTCTTTGAGTTCTTTAGAAGAAGATCTTTTAAGTTTTAACTACATGCATATAGGAAAAATCAATGACCCCCTGGAGCGGGGCCAATTTTGACCCCAGGGCTTTTATTTGAACAAACTTGGTAGACACTCATTAGAACATGTTTCATGCTAAATATCTTAGCTCTAGCTCTTTGGGTTCTTTAAAAGAAGATTTTTTAAGTTTTTACACTATGCATATTGGGAAAATCAATGACCCCCCTGGGGCGGGGCAAATTTTGACCCCAGGGCTTTTATTTGAACAAACTTGTTAGACACTCACTAGAAGATGCTTCATGCCAAATATCTAAGCTCTAGCGCTTAGGGTTTTTTAAAAGAAGATATTTAAAGTTTTTTCCTTTCGGTTGCCATGGCAACCAGAGTTCTGCATGGAATTAAATTCTTTGAACAATTTTTAAAAGTGACCATCAAAGGAACATTCCTGTGAAGTTTGGATGAAATTGGCCTAGTGGTTTATGAGGAGATATCATTTAAAGTAAAAGTTTACGGACGACGGACGGACGGACGACGGACGAAAAGCGATCACAAAAGCTCACCCTGTCACTTTGTGACAGGTGAGCTAAAAATCTCAAGAAATCTCAAAAGTCTTTAAACTCTCAAGAATATTTTCATATTGTTTTGGCAGTTTTCTTAATAGCGTGCGGGGAAAAAACTAGGTGTCCTGTCGGTATACTGTCTAATTTTTCTCGGGAAAAACTAGGTGTCCTGTCGGTATACTGCCTAATTTTTCTCGGGAAAAACTAGGTGTCCTGTCGGTATACTGTCTTATTTTCTCGGAAAAACTAGGTGTCCTGTCGGTATACTGCCTAATTTTTCTCGGGAAAAACTAGGTGTCCTGTCGGTATACTGTCTAATTTTTCTCGGGAAAAACTAGGTGTCCTGTAGGTACACTGTCTAATTTTCCTCAAAACACTTTAGACAGTTACAATTATTTTTGGACTGCTGTTGGGATTTTTTCCGCAAAATTGGGGAAAAAAGAGGCTATTTTGGCTTGGGAATAAGCTAATGGGCCCTTGTGAGAAGAAGAAAATGCCCTGTACTTACTTAAACCAAATTTCTTCAATTTGGGAGTTTTCCCTTTAAAGGGACATAGTTTTATAAAAAACCCTGAAATTTTTTTCATCCCTTTGGGCCCGAAAAAACTTTCCCCGAAAATCAGAAAAGCCAAAACGTCCAAATGAACATAATTTAAAAACAGGGACAAACCCCCAATTTAGCTTTTTTTCATGAAATTTTTTTAAAATTGGGATTAAAAAAATTAAAAAAATTGGGTGTGGAAAAAAACCCAAAAAAATTTTCACAAATTTCAAAAGGCACTTTCAGGCCCCCCCCTTTTTTAAATTTTCCCCAAAAAAAAAAAAAGGGGCAAAAATTTTAAAAAAATTTAAAAATGAAATTTCAAACATTGGTTAACGTTACCTTTTTGGTCAAACCCTTTGGGCCCTTTTTTTGCCTCTTTACAATTCCCAAAATTTTCCCTTTGGGGTAAGGGAGTCTGCTGATCCCAAAACATAAGGGGACCCTCTGGCAACCCCAGAAGTATATATTATTTGTTAGGGCATGGCGCTAAAAAAGTGATCACTTTTTTTAACATCATTTCTCAAATGAAAACAAGTGTTTGGGGTCTAAATAGGGCATTCTTTCACTATTTGAGGCCTCACAAAGGGGGGTGGCGTGAAAAGGCGTCAAGTAATGGATTAATGTAAAAAATTTAACTAATTCAAAAAACAGGAAGTGGATGAGCAACAGACCTGAAATCAAATCCCATGTCAATGCCGTATGCCAAATATCAAAAGGATGTGAAAAGTTGTTGCTGAGAAAACCGTTACAAAAATTTTTTTTCCCCACCAGCACCATACTTTAACCCAGGTTTGCACCTGTGAAGCCCGGCCAAAAATGTAGTTACATAATTATAGCTATATGGGTGTCCAATATTATTAATTCAATCTTGAAATCCCTTACAATAACTATTGGCAATTGCATGGTCAAAGCAGGGAAAGTCTCATAAACATTTTTTATATGGGCTTAGATTCAATTTTAACCTCTGAACCCAAATATTTGCATATACGTACCTGGATTTTTCTAGTAGATATGTTCTCATATGTGCCCCGACAATCTCATTGCTTTTACTAAAGCTGATCTCTATATACTTGCCAAACCTACTACTATTGTCATTTCTAGTCGTCTTGGCATTCCCTATAGCCTGTAAATAATAAATCAAAGTATTTAACACAGTGATTTTTCTCACTTACCGTATAAGTGTTTTTTTTCTGCGGTGACTTGATTTCTGCGTTTTCTGCGGTCAGTTTCGGCACCGCAGAAATAAAAACCGAAGAAAATTTTTATCTAACCTGTTACGATATGTATCCTTCATTTTGACCTGTTTCGTCTAAAGTAATAACGACAAACAGATTATAACGGTTAACGGCTTTTCAAGTTGTATAAAATTGCTGTCGGCTAAGTATGTAATGTGTGTTTGTAAGGATGTACTTATTGCTAATTATCACCGTAGGGAACGTGTTACAGTATCGCGTTTTGCGGTTACAGTATAGAATTTTCAAGATGGAGGATTATTTGTTGGGGGACAGGTAGGTGATTTTTATTCAGGTCTATACTACAAGTAGTTAAGTTTCTCAAAGATGTTTTTGTGCTTTGCTTGTAAGGAACATAATCCGGTATCTAGTTATCTATTTCTTCAGACCCTGCACCGCAGATTTATCTCTATATTGTCTCATAAATATGCAGATTTGACAGTTTAAAAATTTGAATCGAGAGACCAACGCTTTTTTCTCCAATTTCGACATTATATATGCATGCCTAGAAAAAGTAAATCTGCAAAACGTTAGTCATTTATGTTAGGAAAACGTTTTATAAAAGTAAATGACCAGTTTGAAACCTATTTTCCTGTTCGTTAAATGCGTTTGAAAAAATAAACAATGTTTACAGTATAGAACGAGGTGATTTGTGCAGGGGTACAGCATAGACCTAGCGACTTTTATCCGATTTTGTTACAGTTTATACCCAGATTTCGGTTACAGTTTAGACTTCGATATTTCCTATATATACTAGGTAAAATGTATGAATGTTACATAGACTTTTAAATCTCTGTGAGCTTATTGGCCCGATGGCTATTCGTCCGTCTGTCGTACACATGATTGTGTGTGCAATCTCATCCGCTTAGTAACTATACTTGACTAAATGTGATGAAATTTTCATGACTTTCTACCAATTAGATTGTTCAAATGGTTTCGGTTGCAATCGGGGATACGAAAACCAAAAACATAGATTTTTTAAAAAAGGCAATGTTTAAAGACCCTTCTCATCTCGAATCAAAAACATTCAAAGCAAATCATGATCATGGCGGCATTTCGAATGCTTCTTTGTTGAAGTTACGCGACTATTTTGTCATTATTAATTTAAAAGTCGTTTTTTTTTTTTGTTTCAGACATCCTGAATAGAAGTTTTCATGTTTCTGAAAAAGAAAATAATATTGAAAGTTACAGAGTATAAATTAAGGTCAGACAATTACAATATCTTCTCAAGTGAGCCTGATGGATGTACATAATAGTGGCAGAGTCGGGATAAGGCCGTCGACTTCAAATCATCTTTCATTTACTGCTGTAGTTGAAATCCCATCATGACTTTTGATTCTTTATATGTGAGGAATCTATCAAGCTAATTTTCGGAAGGTCGGTGGTTCTAGTCAAATGCCCGCTCGTGTCTGAAATGTTTCGCAAAGGGTATCTGGGATATTTCTTTATTCTAAAGCAGGAATGTTTTCACATGACCTCAGTGTCGTTGAAACTTAAAATCCAAGAAAGCCAAACGTAACAATCCCTTTTTAAATACTTACAAAATACATTACTGTAGATGGAAACTCAAACATAAAATAAAATTTAAGGTTGCAGTATTGCTCACTTAAATACTGTTCAATCACCCTTAGGGTATTGCCTGCTTGTTAATTGTGTCTTTTGACAGCTTATCTGTGGTATGCAGGCTTCATAACCTCCGATCCCCTCTCAAAATTTCATTTTATTTAGTACCACTCATTGTTTTCCCGTTTAGGGCACACGCAATTTTTAACCTGGGGGTAACCTTTTAAACTATTTTATCTCTTATCATCTTGTTTCACTATTAACACTTTAACCATTACTAGAATACATTTTCAGTCTCACCTTCCAAGCATGTCAATGTTTGGACTTTTCTTTTTTAGCTTTTCTTTTCACCTTTTACTAACAATCCGGCGTGCACTAAATTCCTGCCTTTAACACTCGTAAGAGGGGTTGGCAGTATCCAGAGATAGATATATAGATAGTAATATGCCGCTTTTCATAGAACGGCAAACGTATCACATTGAAGGTTCCATGATAACCGCCATATGAACACATCAACAGATGTTTAAAAAAATCTTAAGTGTACCAGTTCATGTTTAATGTGAATTCTGCTGAAGCCGGTGCTAGGAGGCGTGGACGGTAGCTTGCAGTTACCAATACCGTCCATGAACAGGATTAATCAAACTGAGCCTGCAACATTTTCATGTTTTCCGTGTTGGACTTCTTTTAAGGATTCTTTTTTCTCTATTTTATTTCTAATAGGCATTATTATAATGTGTAACGAAATCAAGCAATAATCTTTGTTCTCTCCATACAATTTGATTGTTGTCGTGAAAACAGTCCTACATTAAGACATTACTTATTCTGCAAAAAGTCTCAATCTGAAACTTAAAGTAAGGAAAATAGCAAATTTTAACTTTTCTGCTGAAGTAAAAAAGTAGTACAACCTTTTAAGAATGTATTAAATAGAAAGGTATGGGTTATTTCATAAAAATAATGGATACACGAACTTTGTTTGAAATTTGGCAAGTATCTAAACTGTAACCGAAATCTGGGTATAAACTGTAACAAAATTGGATCAAAGTCGCTAGGTCTATGCTGTAATCCTTCAAAATTAACCTCGCTCTATACTGTAACATTGTTTATTTTTTCAAACGCATTTTACCAACAGGAAAATAGGTTCAGCTGGTCATTTACTCTTATAAACGTTTTTAAACACAAAGGACTAACGTTTTGTAGATTTACTTTATCTAGGCATGCTTAAATGATGTCGGAATGGGAGAAAAATGCGTTGGTCTCTCGATTCGAATTTTTAAACCGTCAAATCTGCATATTTATGTGACAATATAGAGATAAATCTGCGGTGCAGGGTCTGAAGAAATATATAACTAGATACCGGATTCTATTCCTTACAAGCAAAGCACAAAAACATCTTTGAGAAACTTAACTACTTGTAGTATGGACCTAAATAAAAATCACCTACCTCTCTTCCCATAAATAATCCTCCATCTTGAAAATTCTATACTGTAACCAAAAAACGCGATACTGTAACACGTTCCCTACGGTGATTATGCTAATTTAAAAATAAGGATATTTCAAACCATTCCAACCCTTATACTGCTAAATAATCGTTTTTAACTTTAAATGATATCTGATACGATAATTTTGTTGTGATTAATGCTTCCGAGGGATCACTTTGTCTTCAGATTTTAGACTTTGATAAGACGAGTTGCAGACTTTAAATAATGTTTTGTCCAAAGAATGTGCCTCAGAAATAAAGTCCGCAGAAATAAAAACATACCAAAATTTGGAAAAAACGCAGAATTTGGAGCTCACAGAAAAAACCACTTATGCAGTCATTGGGAAAGAGGCCTCTTGATTTTGAGAACAATTATTGCTAACATTGCTAATTTTGGAAGTAAAAAAGTAGGTTTAAGTTCAGATTTTTGGGAATAGCATGATTGTAAAGAAAATTTCAATTTGGAAGAGGTATTTTATCGCAGTCTGTTATATAAACAGTAAAATCACTGTAAAGCGGCCTTCAGCCTTTATATTTTACTTGGAAAAACAATTCTGTGTTGTTTCAAACTAAGTATTAGAGTAATTTTATCTTGGAAAAGTACATCATATCATTGTTAAGCTGTCTTCATAACTACTTCCCAAGAGCTATTTATAGCGCGCAAGTGACATTTGTTTCTGACCTATCAATTGGTTTAAATTTTTGTGTCAAACAGTTTGCAAAATGAGATTCAATAAACAATAAAGAAAATATTGTGTAAATTATTTTTTGTTATCAAAACCAACAGTAGATGTATCAGTCAAAGAATAAAGAAAAAATTGAAGAAAATGTTTATATCTTTCGGGTCACATACCTCCATGATAGGATTGGATGCCAGTACTTTCTTTTCAACTTGGGTTTCAGCCTGTGAACCACCGACCATAGCGAAATATCTCATGGCATACTTGGCGGAGACAGTTTTCCCCGCACCAGATTCCCCACTGACAATGATAGACTGGTTTTGCTCAAACCTGCATTTAGAAAAATAAAATCAGTAAATCAGTCACGCCATCACAAAACCAACATAGTGCGTCCGCGACCAGCATCAATCCAAACAAACCTAGGCATCCGCCCAGTCTGTTCAGGATCCATGATGTTTGCCTACAAACCCTATTACAAGTAGAGAAATTGATAGCGAACATCATGGATCCTGATCAGACTGCAAAGAAGCCCAGGCTGGTCAGGATCAATGCTGGTAGCATATGCACTATGTTGGTTTTGTCATGGCGTGGCTCAAGTCAGACTGATTCCATGGGTGCAAGGTAAAAATATCAGAAAACCTGAAAACGCTGAATTTCAATTGGTTTTACATAGAAAAACAGATCTTTTAGAGAGTAAAAAAAAACCCTGAACTTCAGGCAAATGTCCAAAAACTTGTACCCATGTAATTCCTATGAATAACATTTTAGAGGTCAATTTGGTTAAATAGAAGATACTGAATGAGTGTAGATTTAATACTAAATTCATTGAACAAGTTGAATAAAATCAAATTATGCTAACCTCTGGCAAGCATAATATTGTTTTATTTGAAGAGGTCAATAAATTTAGTATTGAATCTATAGGACTATTATATCCTATTTATCACATATCCAAAATAAGAACGTCATTTTTCATTGACGCTTCTATAGTGCAACGTTAACATTAGCGCTATTTTCACACTATGTTTGTACATACCACAAATGATGTGACATCATCAAAGTGTTATTACACTAGTGTAATATTGTTTATATTGAATGACTTTATTACACTCCTGCTCCACGGTTTATGTGACAATACTTTTTCCATCTTCTTTTCTCAATAATCACAGTTCATATTATAAACTATCCCTAAATCAAAATTTCACAATATTTTTATTAACTACCTCAATTTCTCATGTCACCCGAGATACCAATTTACTTATCTTTCTGGAACCTATTGTGACACACTGAAATTTTATCAATATAATTCCGAATTTATCATGTAACCTTCAAGTGATAAAAAGAGTGGTGGGGCAGTCTTTTTATATTTTAGACAAAATTTTTTATATATTACCCATTATTATATTTAATATTTAGATATATTTTTCACTATTAATTATCGATCAATCATCATTTTGACAGTCATTCTTTCGAAATATTCAATGTCATAGCGGGAAAAAAAGCATGTAGGATTAATTTCAACATACAACTAGAAGTTAAACCGCCAACTCATTAGAAGTAATAAAACCCAGATCTCGCAAGTAATTCCATATTTACCTGGACATTCTTTTGTACGCCTCCTCTGCCACTGCGTAGATGTGTGGATCCATGGCACCCATGTCCTGACCGCTGTATGCTTGTATGATGTCATTATTGTATATATCTAGCTGCTCATATGGGTTAATAGCTACAAGAACAATTCCTGCAAATTAAATAAATTGATATTAATTACTTCTTTAATGTAAAGAAAATGAAATTGCTTTTTAATTTATGGAAATATTTGTGTCAATGAAACCTTAACCTGCAAAAATTAATTATAAGATTACATGTATCAAATTTGAAGAGAAAAATGTCATATTTTGTATCACAGTCAAAATTTCAATTAAAATGAATAAAGTGATGGCCACTTTTGCCCACCATAATGTGACTGTTCAGAAATGTTATAATTACATGTTGAAATAAGTGAAATACTAAGAGAAAAATGTCATATTTTGTACCAGTCAGACCAAATTTCAATTAAAATATAATGACTACATGTATGTAATACACCAGGAGAAAAATGATCATATGTTATTGCAGGAATTGATTTGCCATTACAGATTTGTAAGGAAATATAATGAAGGCCCCCTACTGCACACTATACTTGTACAAAAAGTTTAATATGCAAAAACAAAAATAAGATTATACAATTATACTTAAAACACCAAAACAAAAAATCGTTATTAATTTGAATCACAGAACACTCAAACAAGTAAAATATAATGATTGCCAATATTGGCCACCATTCTTATACAGAAATTTAATTTCATAATACAACGTTCTTATTGTATACAATGTAGCTCAAAAATGTCATATTTTGTATCACAGACCAAATTTCAATAAAAATAATTATAATGATGGCCATTATTTCCCACCATACTGTTCAGAAGTGTTATAAATTCATATTTAAATGAATAAAATACTAGAGAAAAATGTCATATTTTGTGTCACAGATCAAGAGAAAAATGTCATATTTTGTATCAAAGACCAAATTTCAATTAAAATATAATGATGGCCACTCTTGCTCACCATACTTGTAACACTGAAGTCTGACCTGAGTATGACTGCAGGACATATTTATTAGTATTTAATGTATACATCATTATCAGTATTATAATCAGCCGTCAGTGACTGTCACATTAACATGCCCACAACAAACTAGCCACTGGTCACTACAAATTGAGCTGTCCACCGTCAACTTTTACTGTCCAGCTGGTTTATTTGACTATCTCTGACAATTTTCTTAATATCAAAATTTAATGTAATTTTTCTTTTTATTGCATAAAATTATTCTGTGAAGTTTTTTTCTTTCCTTATATTTAATTTTACATTTTCCTTTAAACAATTTCATATTTGCAAATACAATGTTCAGTGTAAATTTGCCTATGTTATTTTTTTCCTTCTAAAAAATTTAACATATTTAACATTTTTTTTGCTTCATTGGTTTTCTTTTATTATACATGTATATTACATGTATATATTTATTTCAAAAATCCAACAAAACCAACTTTCTGTCCTAAATCAAATACATGCAAATGCATTTCACTTGGCATTATAACATGCAAAAACATAGATCATAATGCCTGACTTTTGACTTTTATTATTATGTTCATTTTACTAGATATACCATTAAACAAACAATTTTTGTTTTTCTAAATAATCATACATATTAAGCCAGTAATAAAAATGTGTTTTCTTTCCCTTCGCTTGAATTTGTTGTTACCTTTTCTTATCTGTATCAATAAGTAAACACTCTGATTAACTAAAATAAATACAACACTACGAGGTAGTCCGTAGTTGCACCACGTAGTCGCACCACCTAGGATATACTCCGCCGCTGGTACATTCATTAAATCAACCGGACATCTAATTTACAACATAACAATGTTATCTCTTACAGTACGGGGAACACAAAAGCTTGGCCACTTTTTATCATTCATGTTATATTGACAAGATTGCTGCAATAACCAAGTACCTTCTTATTTGCTTCTGTAACGTTTACTCTAGCTTTGCACCGGGCTAGTTACACGCACACGTGGGAAACTGTTTCACAACATTATTGATTAATCAACGCACCATTACACTTGTGAACATATACCTTAAACAGAATTCTCTTGTACTCTAATGTGCCTATATTTTGACATTATTTTATGGGTCAGCTTGACACAAAAACAGTTTTAGCTCAACCACTTTTTGTTACTTGGTACGATGAATTTTGCACTAAGCTATATGCATTTTCATTATTGTCTTCCCTCAGATCACTGTTAATGTAAATAAGACATTGAGTAGTATATGTAATTAGGCGATACACAAAATGATCAGATAAATCATTGGTGTCGGCCAATGCTGTAAATATAATTTCTTTACATTATTTGATTCCTTTTTTTATTTTGATTCTTTTTTTTGCAGAGTTTTACATCACAACAACACAGTATAGGTCATATGGCGACTTTCCAGCTTTACTGCATTAATTTCAGGCATGAACTGACACCTAAGTAGAACCATCAACATTCCATATAGCTGCATAGCTTTGTCACATGAAATGATACAAAGTTTCTATCGGGATTCAAACCCACAGCAGTGAGTGGCAAGTGGTTTGAAGTTTACAACCTTAATCACTTGGCCATGGACGCCCCTATATAATTTGATTAGACAAGGCTGAGAACTGACTTCAAATCAAATAATTTGCAGGTTCCTTTAGCATATCAGTTGCTTAAATGAATTCCTTCAAGAAATCTTTCGCGATCAATAGGTAAGTGGTAAATTTAAAGTGCCTGATTATACATAAATATATGACTAAAGGACTGCCTGAGGTTTGCCTTCATTTCTACAGCTTAAATGATACTGACAGGTTTCGTATAAATCATAAGTTAAAGCTGCTGGAACATAGTTTGATTACACTTTCACTGCCGTATATATAGCGAGCCAGTGTTAAAATCTTAACTAGAAAATCTTATCACTTCCGACAGAATCAAACTTAAATGAATTCTGTATAAACTAAGTTGGTCAGCCAACAGTGTAGAGCTTGATCAGACTGCACGGACATTCAGGCTGGCCTAGCTGGCTCTATACTGATTGCAAAGAGAGTTAATCCCTTCCAGTTCCCGCATGATAAGGGATAAAGAATTGAAATAAAACATATGTTACATATGAATGGGTATTCAATTTATATGAACATGTAATCATAATTGAGGTGCAATTACCCATCATTACTTTAGCATGATTATCATAAATGATCAAGTTAAGATAACAGTGTACAATGTAAATGAAATTATATCATGTGATATCATATGACCTGACAAAAGACAAATCATTTGTTTTATCCAAGAAAATATCATACAATTTCCAATCATATTTTGTAGTTTGCTAGGTTTTTATGGTGAACAAACACAGAATAAAATATATGGCGCTGAAACAGGAAACACTAGGGGCGCAAAATCATATATCATGTCATTTACCTTCATATAAGCCATTTTTCCATATACATGTATATATCTGGTCATTTTGCCCCATACATCATACCATTTTCCCCACATATACATGTATTATGTCAATTCCCCCATATATCAATAGTCATTATTTTTATATATCATGTTATCTTCCTTTCATATGTCATATCATTTTTCCATAAATATCATGCCTTTTTACCCATGCATCAGTCATTTTCCTCCCACTCTCCATGTCATATCCCCCTCATATATCATGTCATATTTCCCCATATATCATGTCATATTTCTCCCATATATCATGTCATATTTTCCCCTCATATATCATGTCATATTTCCTCATATATCATGTCATATTTCCCTCATATATCATGTCATATTTCCCCCATATATCATGTCATATTTCCTCATATATCATGTCATATTTCCCTCATATATCATGTCATATTTCCTCATATATCATGTCATATTTTCCCCATATATCATGTCATATTTCCCCATATATCATGTCATATTTCTCCCATATATCATGTCATATTTTCCCCCATATATCATGTCATATTTCCCTCATATATCATGTCATATTTCCTCATATATCATGTCATATTTCCTCATATATCATGTCATATTTCCTCATATATCATGTCATATTTTCCCCTCATATATCATGTCATATTTCCTCATATATCATGTCATATTTCCCTCATATATCATGTCATATTTCCCCCATATATCATGACATATTTCCTCATATATCATGTCATATTTCCCTCATATATCATGTCATATTTCCTCATATATCATGTCATATTTTCCCCATATATCATGTCATATTTCCCCATATATCATGTCATATTTCTCCCATATATCATGTCATATTTTCCCCCATATATCATGTCATATTTCCCTCATATATCATGTCATATTTCCTCATATATCATGTCATATTTCCCTCATATATCATGTCATATTTCTCCCATATATCATGTCATAATTTCTCCCATATATCATGTCATATTTTTCCCCATATATCATGTCATATTTCCCTCATATATCATGTCATATCCCCCTATATCATGTCATTCACCCCCCCCCCCCCCCCCCCCCCAAAAAAAAAAATCATTTCATCTTCTGGTATTTTTTTTTCATGATTAATGCACATTCTGCAGAAATTCAGTAAATAAACTATATTTGGTTTGCCAATTATTTCTGCTAACAAATCTATATACCAGTATAGATTCTGGAAAATTCTCAAATACAGAGGGGTTAAAGTTAATAGTCAATATTTCCCTGTTAACTAAATATAGACATCTCTACTAGCCTATTCTTATAACAATTTTTACCATTGTCTACCAGTGCCAGCATTGTAATCCACGAGGGGTTAATTCACCATGTAATGAAGATAAATAACTACTATAGTTTTTAGGTCTACTAACTGAGTTAGCCTGACACTTATGCAAAACATTCTAAACTGTCAGCCCTTCTAAAATGTATGACCTTGAAAAAAGTATGAGTATAACCTTAACAAGAGCTGTCGGTAGGACAGCACGCTCGACTATTCGAAGTGCTTGATAGTAAAAGATCCTTGATAATGTTAAATTTTTTAAGTTCACAAAAGGGCTAATTTTTTTTTATAAATTCATGTTATAGGCCTTAGAGAGAGTCTAATTATACAGTATTGGCTTGACTATTCGGAAGGTAATGTCACGAGTGTGTTTTATTGAGTACAATAATACTAATTACCTATGAATACATAAATTTGACAGAAAAGGTACAAAGGCTTGTTATTAAGATGTTTTATCAAGTAAATAACTGCTTTATTATTATGAATGCATAAAATTGTCCCAAAAAAGGCACAAACCCTTCAGTAGTTATTGAGATAAACAGCTTACAAGCAAAACTTTACCATGAATTTCTAAGTTGAAAAAGGGGAGAAAAATCAGCTTAATTGCAAGATAGAATTATGGATCTTTGTCAGTGGCCTACAATTATGACCCTAAATGCATATGTGAAGTTTTAAATAAATATCTTTAATAGTTATTGAGATATGTAAAACTTGCATGTAAACATTAACCAAGAGACTAAGTAGAAAAGGGGATATGAATCAGCCTTAATGCAAGATAGAGTTATGGAACTTGGTCAGTGACATACAATTATGACCCTCCAATTATGACCCTAAGTGCATGTGTAAAGTTTCAAGTAATTATATTTGAAGACCTTTAACCTTTAACCAAAATTTCTAAGTTTCAAAGGGGCAAAGTAATTCTGCAAATATTGCAGGCAGAGTTATGCAATTTTGCAAACTGATGTACATTGTTACTATAAAAAAGTATTTTAAATTTCAATTGAATATCTCAAGCAATAATTGAGATATTTGATTTTACAAAAAACTTTAACCAAAATTTCTAAGTTAAAAAGGGGAATAATTCTGTCAATATTGTAGGCAGAGTTATCCAACTTGTCAATCTGATGTAGCTTGTTACTATAAATAAGTATTGTAAGTTTCAATTGAATATCTCAAGTAATAATTGAGATATTTGACTTTACAAAAAACTTTAACCAAAATTTCTAAGTTAAAAAGGGGCATAATTCTGTCAATATTGTAGGCAGAGTTATCCAACTTGTCAATCTGATGTAGCTTGTTGCTATAAAGAAGTATTGTAAGTTTCAATTGAATATCTCAAGTAATAATTGAGATATTTGACTTTACAAAAAACTTTAACCAAAATTTCTAAGTTAAAAAGGGGCATAATTCTGTCAATATTGTAGGCAGAGTTA
This sequence comes from Ruditapes philippinarum, assembly GCF_026571515.1. Classification (NCBI taxonomy): domain Eukaryota; kingdom Metazoa; phylum Mollusca; class Bivalvia; order Venerida; family Veneridae; genus Ruditapes; species Ruditapes philippinarum. The sequence continues at coordinate 14,754 of NW_026854521.1, forward strand.
TCCAACTTGTCAATCTGATGTAGCTTGTTACTATAAATAAGTATTGTAAGTTTCAATTGAATATCTCAAGTAATAATTGAGATATTTGACTTTACAAAAAACTTTAACCAACGCAGACGCCGACGCGGACGCTGACGCCGACGCCGACGCCGGGGCGACTACAATAGCTCTCATATTCTTCGAATAGTCGAGCTAAAAAAATGTAAGACCTTCAAAAACATGTATGACCGTTTAAATGCAAATCACTGACAAGTTAGACCTTAGAAAATTAATGCAAGACATTTTAAAATGTTAGACCCTCTTAAAATGTAAAGACCTTCTAAAATTGTAAAGAACTTCTAAAAATATAAGACCTTCTAAAAATGTAAGACATTCTAAAAAATGTAGGACCTAATAAATGTAAGACCTTCTAAAAATGTTAGACAGTCATAATGGCCGTGATTTGCATGACAGTAAGACAGGCATGAAAAAATAAAAAGTAAAAAATCAACATTTTGATTTTGACAGAGAGTTTTCACTGTTATACAGTCATTTATATAAAATTTGTTTTCCATCATTATGTAATCAAATTTGTCATATGATTTCAGTATATTTTATCAGCTATTTACTGTCGCAGAAGAAAGTCTGTTAAAGTACAAGGCCATTCAAGTTTGTCCTGAAGATATATCAATGCTCGACCTCTTACAAGCCCTAAACTTTACTCTGAAATACCTGCCACTTGTGTAAATAACAAAACTTTCCTGTTGATTTACATGAGTGGTTGATATGTAAGCAAAGAGAGCAAAAATGTCAATTGCTTAAAAAAATCATGTGCATATTTTAATGCAAGAAAACAACAACAAAAACAACTATCATTAAAAAAAAAGCTTTTTATTTATTTTTAATGACAGAAAAAAAGCGTTCTGGATGCACATTTGAGTATCAACTGTCAGGATTAATTAGATGGACGTCTCAGTTCAAAACGACTTTAAATACTCTTATTGTGTGTCAAGGTCACAAGAAACCTCCGTTTTATGTCATCGTAAATGCGACGGGGGGAAAAAAAAAAATAAAAAAAATATGATCTTTGCTGGATAATTTTCTACATTCAAAAATAGCAATAAAAGTCCCTCAAAAAAGTTATCACTGCTAATTGATTTACGATAATAACAATATCATATTAAACGCTTGTTGCTGAGTTTTTATGCCCCTCACAATTTGCCCTTGTCAGTCGTTCCTTCCGTCTCTCCAAAGACTAACATAATGGTGGAAAGTGTGCATGTGGGGGGCATAAATTAATTATTTTGTGTCTTAAGTTTTCTTGGATTTCCGCAGCTTCTAATTTGGAAAAGTCCATTAAAAGCTAATAACTTTTGTGCTTGTTTATAATTATTTCAACCATAATTGTGTAATACTTATATCATGCCAACCCGAATAACTCAATCGGTTAAAAGCACGAGACCTGTAATCTGGTCATTGTGGGTTCAATCCCCGGACTAAATTACTAATCCATCTTTCAAATGAGACTTTAAATCTAGGTCCCGTGTATGAGTGCT
>NW_026854522.1:0-13607 GCF_026571515.1 Ruditapes philippinarum
ACCCTTGAAAAAATTTATATGACAGTTCTAAAAAATTTACATTTATAAATTCATTTTTGCAGGAAATGGATTTAGTATTTTCAACAAAGTCTACATAAACTGGCAAATCTGATAACCAATCAGAACATCTCTCACACATAGAACGGGGCATAATTATATTGTCCAGAATCTGTAAAAGATTAGCTGGCCTACTGGTTTACCTTTCTAGATAATCACTTATCACTTATCTATACTGATAATAATCTACTAGATCTACTAGCAAATCACTCATAATGTATATGGCCTCAGGTGAACTTTTTCCTGCCTCTAGATCTGCCATTTCTTATATACATTGTATCAGACTGGCTTTTTCGTTGCTGGAAATTTCATCTGGCATAGAGGGTCACCAGATGAGTCGCATGCTGTACAATGGCACGCTTAGGATGACGTTATTTTACTGTTATGAATGAAGTTGTAATTTCATACGCTGTTGTAAGAAAATAGTTACGGGTGTAATGACAAAAATGTCCATGGAAAAGTGTTTTACGAAGGTAAAAAGTTATACTTTAAAATGATTAATATAATTAATATAATGGAATATGGTAGAATATGCAAGAAGAAATATATCTGACATTATATTTATAAAGTCAGTAATTATAAAAAATGTGTGACAATTGCTCATGCAATACTTTTGCAGCATTGTAAATCATTGGTGTATACTTTTAGGTCAGTTGAGTTCATTCACTACATGTTAGAAACAATTTCACAGCGCTGTAGAGCTTGCTGAGCTTTATTTTTGGTTGGGTTAATTGCTGTTAATGTTCCATAAATACTATGCATAATTAATATGCATATCTTGGGGGCAAAAATTATAACTTCACACAAAACTCCAGAGAAAATCTACAGAATGTTGCTATATCAATCAAACTTAGTGTACAACTGTAGAAAAAGTGAAGAGAATATAATTTACAAATGGCTTCTTTTGTTTTTAAAGAACATACACATACATAGGTAGATATATACATATCATGACCTTGATAGACTTGTAGTAAGGGTAATGTGTCTTAAGGTACCAATTGTACATAGACCATACACTACATACATTCATCTAAATGGCTGATTTGAAAACCATTTGACCATAAAATCACTGCAATCAATAAAAGAATGTTCCACATAACGAAAAAGAGCAAGTCTACTCCATAATTTCTGCAGGAAATAGGGGTACTATCACATAGGTTACCTTGACCTTATTTCAATACCACATTTATAAAGCAAAGAGCTTTGCCGTGTAAGTGCCAGAGAATTTTTATTTTTAACCACCTGATACTGCTGATTTGCCTACTTCCTGCCATGTTCTGAAGGTAATCAGCAGTGGAAATCTAAATGGAATTAAAGATAACGTTGGTTCCATTGAAACATGTGTCTTATTTAGCCAATCTTCAATCTCCTATAAAGCATGAATCAACCATTTAATAGGCCAAGAAAAATATATGAAAGAATTATGGCGCAAACAATTTCTTCCACCTATGATAATGTCCTCATCCTTTTTGCTCCCCCCCTCCCCCCACCTTCCCAACCAAATATACCCTAAGGGCAAAAATCCCTGCTTTTCTCTCTTATTTCACAGGCGTTTGGCTATATGTCCTTTAAAAGTATTAAAATACTTTATATATATATACAATACTGCCATAGAAATACAGTAAATAGTTGTAACAAGGTTACAGGATGGCAATTCCTAACCAAACTTTAACTTAGGGTCAGCCAAAAATCAGGAAAGGATCGAAAATTACTCTTATGTAGCCACGAAAACTGTGAGAATTTCTAATCCATCTTATATCCCTTTTATAATTTTTTCTTACAAAAATTCTTGATCATTGATGTTGGAGAGACGCATTTCTGTTTATAAATGTTTCTTAATTCTTTTGGAAAACCTCCCAAAACACTTATACTTTACAATTTGAATTTTCTGTGTTGTTTGCTTGGTATATAACATAATGTGGTAATTTTTTTTGTATTGTATTGTATTTCATAAATGTAGAATGTAATAGGTATGTACATTTTATATCTGTTTGTCACTCTGTATATATGTTTCTGGTAAGCAAGTTAGCTTCAACATTTACTGAGGATTAAACCTGCATCAGACCTGATAGAGTGGGATAAAATGATCTTATATTATACTTCAACCGTCAACCGACTCACAGGCCTCCTCAATAAGATTTTAACAAATTGATTTTTATTATCCAGACAAATAAAGTAATAAATGTGACAATCATCTTTCCTTGTTATTTTTGTTTTTTTTCGGTTGGGTTTTAAGTCACACAGTTTAGGTCATATGACAACTTTTTAGCTTCACTGGTGGAGAAAGACCTACAGTGCTCCTTAGTAAATTATTTCAGGCACAAACAAGCACCTGAGTAGCACCACTAACTTTTGGTAAGCTGCATGTAGATGAATAGCTTACTCACATCAAAGAATTTGTAAACGCTGGCGCAGAACCTAAAGTGGTGAGTTTGAAGTCAACGATCTTAACAACTTGGCAACATTTTAGCGCCCTCAACTGGCTTCTTTATAACTGTATAAACAAATGTAACAATCATCTTAAAATGAAATTATGCCTGTAAATAATTTGTCATTCCTATCACTTTCTCTGCTACTTCAGGCATTAAGTGCTTAATCATGTACAATACATTCCCCTAGAGACATGTTTATCTTATAGGCTGAAAGGCATGTAAACAAATCATACATACCTAGATCAGAAAATGAGCTCGCCCTAGAATTACTCTGAGAATCACTTCTAAAATCAGACTTAGAATTTGTCCGTGAATCTTCGCAAAGGCTGGACTCACTCAAATATTCCGCCCCAGAGTCAGTTTTATAATACTCAAGAGCTGACAGTCGCTCTAGGCTACCCTGCCTTGACCCCCGGAGAGAACCCTGGGGCTCGGACTTTGGAGTGCTGGCAGCTAGTTCCTTCTGACGCACCTCTAATACCGAGATAAAATCATTTATCTCATTTACAATGTCAACAAACTCGTCAGAAAACTCTGTACTCGGATGATTTTTCAGGTTTTGTTTTCTGTAATTTTCCATTATTTAGTTTTAACACTCCGAATAAAACCTATAAAACTCTTACACAGGTATGTCTCTCCAAAGAAAATTAAAGACCTGCACAATTTCAAAAATTAATTCCTTCCCTTAAAGGTCAGTACAAGTTTATAGTCAGTGATTTATGTAATAACAAAGCATGGCAGACTTCTGTTACATTTCATTGACTTCTAATTTACAAAATGGCATCTTTCACTGCAAAAATAAAAACCACACCAGATAATTTCCAATTCTCAAAGTCTGAAATTCGCATTACAAGCATGTTCTGAGAGTTGAAACATCTGCTTCAATATAACCCCTGAATAATTATCCACATAATTCAGTTGTTACAGTATCAATTCCATCTCTTTTTTTTTTCCAAACAACCCTTCAAGCTATAATTAAATACTATATTTGAACTTGAGACTCTTTGTCTTAATAAATTTTAGTTAAACAAGAAACTCTCCCACTAATAGGCACATTTAGCTGATTTTACACATTTTATTTTTGTAAAAACTATGTTAGAATCAAACTATAAATTATAACAATGCTTCACATTCTTCCTAACCATCCAATATTACACACTATAAGATGTATGTAATAAAATATTAGAAAATATTTTTTATCTTTTATTACGGAATTAATTTCCAATAAAAAAAAAACCCAATCAAATGGCACTATAATACATACATGCAGAGTATTAAAATACTTTTTTTTTCTTTGCCATTCAATAACTGTATATACATGTACATATCAATGAAACAGCAAAAAATATTAATTTTTGCCTAACTGCTGAAATTCCATTTGAATAATCTCTACTTGATCTCTCCTTCCGACCACTTCACATGAAGCACTTTTATGTAATTTGTATGTTTTAACATATAAACAAGATATCTATATATTTATCCAGTCATCAAAGAAATTCTAAATCCAGCAACTAATGCACACAAGGGGTCAACAACTTGCTTAAAAAGACATGCCACTGAGACTGCTCTAAAAATAGTAACGGAAAATCTAAGACTGGTTCACAAATTTTTTTTTATTGTTTCATTCACTAGTCTAAACACTTCAATTTTTAAATATTTCACTTCAAAAAATACCATTCCACCTCCAGCAAACACTACACCTACACAATATTTCTCAGAAAGAAAAAAAATCCATATTTCTTTAAATCTTTTTTTCTATCACTCTATTAAAACTCAAAAATCAGAGAGATAGCACTGTTTAAAAGAGGTGTACATATTCCTCCCAGTAACAGGTTAATATTGGAACTTGCTGGCAGCTTATCAGAACATACGATAAGAGAGAAAACCGCTAATCTCTACAATCAGCAAGCCAGAGAGTATTTATATATATTTCTGAGGTAATGGCTAATATATACACCAGCTGGAGGCCATAATTACTGGAGAATCAGGGAGATTCGAGCCAGGAGCATTTTATTAAGCAAAAATCAATACACTCACAGATTTCTTACTTAAAACATTAAAAGGAACCTTAGCATGACACTATTGTATCGAGGACCAAGATGAAAAGAATGTACGTAAGTCACTTAATATAGCAACAGGTTTTAACCATGCTATTAGTGCAGACCAAAATAAGCTGTCTGATCATGGTCTGCACTGTTCACTAATGAGTCAGTTTTTTAAAACTAAAAATGATAAATGGCTTGCCCATTATTTTCCAGTCTCAAAAGAATTAGAACAAAATTAATGTCTCAAAACAACAAGAGGGCCATAATGGCCCTGAGGTCGCTCATCTGTATATAGGCCCCCGGAGCGGGGCCCGTTTGAAACCCCAGGGCTTTTATTTGAACAAACTTGGAAGACAATCATTAGAAGATGTTTCACAATGTTAAGTTTCTACTACACACATGTAATGAAAAACAATGATCTCACCAGCCCCCGTCCCCCTCCTCTACCCCCCCCCCCCCGGCACGGGGCTTTTATTTGAACAAACTTTGTAGACATCCATAAGAAGATATTTCATGCTAAACATCTGAAGATTTTTATGGTATTACTACACACGTATAGTTAAAAACAATGACACCCCTGGGGCGGGGCCAGTTTTGACCCCAGGGCTTTTATTTGAACAAACTTTGTAGACGTTTACTAGAAGATGTTTCATGCTTAATATCTAAACTCTAGCTATTTAGGTTTTTTCAAAGAAGATTTTTTAAGTTTTTACTATATGCAAATAGGGAAAATCAAGACCCCCCGGGGCGGGGCCAATTTTGACCCCAGGGCTTTTATTTGAACAAACTTTGTAGACACTCACTAGAAGATGTTTCATGCTTAATATCTAAACTCTAGCTATTTGGGTTTTTTCAAAGAAGATTATTTAAGTTTTTGCTATACACATATAAGGAAAATCAATGACCCCCGGGGCGGGGTCAATTTTGACCCCAGGGCTTTTATTTGAACAAACTTGGTAGACATCCATTAGAAGATATTTCATGCTGAATATCTTAGCTCTAGCTCTTTGAGTTCTTTCAAAGAAGATTTTGTAAGTTTTTACTATATGCATATAGGGAAAATCAATGACCCCCTGGGGTGGGGCCAATTTTGACCCCAGGGCTTTTATTTGAACAAACTTGGTACACACTTATTAGAAGATGATTCATGCTGAATATTTTAGCTCTAGCTCTTTGGGTTCTTTAAAAGAAGATTTTTTAAGTTTTTACTATATGCATATAGGGAAAATCAATGACCCCCTGGGACGGGGCCAATTTTGACCCCAGGGATTTTATTTGAACGAACTTGGTAGACACTCACTAGATGATGTTTCATGCCAAATATCTAAACTCTAGCTATTTAGGTTTTTTCAAAGAAGATTTTTTTAGTTTTTACTATATGCATATAGGGAAAATCAAGACCCCCCGGGGCAGGGCCAATTTTGATCCCAGGGCTTTTATTTGAACAAACTTTGTAGACACTCACTAGAAGATGTTTCATGCCAAATATCTAAACTCTAGCTATTTGGGTTTTTCAAAGAAGATTATTTAAGTTTTTGCTATACACATATAAGGAAAATCAATGACCCCCGGGGCGGGGCCAATTTTGACCCCAGGGCTTTTATTTGAACAAACTTGGTAGACACCCATTAGAAGATGTTTCATGCTGAATATCCTAGCTCTAGCTCTTAGAGTTCTTTCAAAGAAGATTTTGTAAGTTTTTACTATATGCATATAGGGAAAATCAATGACCCCCTGGGGTGGGGCCAATTTTGACCCCAGGGCTTTTATTTGAACAAACTTGGTACACACTCATTAGAAGATGATTCATGCTGAATATTTTAGCTCTAGCTCTTTGGGTTCTTTAAAAGAAGATTTTTTAAGTTTTTACTATATGCATATAGGGAAAATCAATGACCCCCTGGGGCGGGGCCAATTTTGACCACAGGGATTTTATTTGAACGAACTTGGTAGACACTCACTAGACGATGTTTCATGCCAAATATCTAAACTCTAGCTATTTAGGTTTTTTCAAAGAAGATTTTTTTAGTTTTTACTATATGCATATAGGGAAAATCAAGACCCCCCAGGGCAGGGCCAATTTTGACCCCAGGGCTTTTATTTGAACAAACTTTGTAGACACTCACTAGAAGATGTTTCATGTTTAATATCTAAACTCTAGCTATTTGGGTTTTTCAAAGAAGATTATTTAAGTTTTTGCTATACACATATAAGGAAAATCAATGACCCCCGGGGCGGGGCCAATTTTGACCCCAGGGCTTTTATTTGAACAAACTTGGTAGACACTCATTAGAAGATGTTTCATGCTGAATATCTTAGCTCTAGCTCTTTGAGTTCTTTCAAAGAAGATTTTGTAAGTTTTTACTATATGCATATAGGGAAAATCAATACCCCCCGGGGCAGGGCCAATTTTGACCCCAGGGCTTTTCTAGAGAACAAACTTTGTAGACACTCACTAGAAGATGTTTCATGCTTAATATCTAAACTCTAGCTATTTGGGTTTTTTCAAAGAAGATTATTTAAGTTTTTGCTATACACATATAAGGAAAATCAATGACCCCCGGGGCGGGGCCAATTTTGACCCCAGGGCTTTTATTTGAACAAACTTGGTAGACACCCATTAGAAGATGTTTCATGCTGAATATCTTAGCTCTAGCTCTTTGAGTTCTTTCAAAGAAGATTTTGTAAGTTTTTACTATATGCATATAGGGAAAATCAATGACCCCCTGGGGCAGGGCCAATTTTGACCCCAGGGCTTTTATTTGAACAAACTTGGTACACACTCATTAGAAGATGTTTCATGCTGAATATCTTAGCTCTAGCTCTTTGGGTTCTTTAAAAGAAGAATTTTTAAGTTTTTACTGTATGCATATAGGGAAAATCAATGACCCCCTGGGGCGGGGCCAATTTTGACCCAAGGGATTTTATTTGAACAAACTTGGTAGACACTCACTAGAAGATGTTTCATGCCAAATATCTAAGCTCTAGCTCTTAGGGTTTTTTAAAAGAAGATATTTAAAGTTTTTCCTTTCGGTTGCCATGGCAACCAGAGTTCTGCATGTATTTAAATTCTTTGAACAATTTTTAAAGGTGACCACCAAAGGAACATTCCTGTGAAGTTTGGATGACATTGGCTTAGTGGTTTATGAGGAGATGTCATTTAAAGTAAAAGTTTACGGACGGACGCCGGACGGACGGACGCCGGACGAAAAGCGATCACAAAAGCTCACCCTGTCACTTTGTGACAGGTGAGCTAAAAATACATATCAAACAAGCAAAGAATGCTTGATTCATTAGGGTGATAATTGTGCAATTATTATCTCATCGAAATATCGCTTTTTTATAGGATTTTTTACAACTGTTGCCAATAAATATATAAATGTAAACATTTCCTTGTATTCCAAAGTCATTGAGCAGAACCATACTGTTATCTTTATACTGTCTGAAAGAACCACAAGATATTTGCTTCACTAAGCTTTAAAAATGCTCAGCTATTCATACATGTATCTTAGAATAATCAAGCTAATAATACTGACTTTAAACTAAGCCTACATAACACTAATGGAATCAATTCTAACATGACTTCATTTAGTACAATGACAAGAACCAATTATTTTCATTTATGCCCAGCAGCTTCTGACCATAAATAAAAGTTGTATATGTACCAACACTGTCAAGGTTTTGTTTTGTTTATTTCATTTTACGCCTTTTTCAACAGTATTTCAGTCATATAGGCGGGTAGTTTCCTAACCATCGTTCCTGGAGAGTTACACCAGTACTAGACTACCTTCCTCCGCGCTAAACTACCAAAGCATCTCCCGGGGATCGAACCCACGCCAGAGAGGTAACTGGATTAGAAGTCATCGACTCTAACCCCTCGACCACGGAGGCGGTCCACTGTCAAGGTCAAACAGTGACTTTCTAGCTTTATTGGTGAAGAAAGACACAAGGTATCCCTCTTTTCATAAGCATACTTTAGAGTAGAACCATGAACATTGCCAAAGGTAAGCAATTTGCAAGTAATATAACTACTTCACATAAATAAATCAAAAGTCCCTGGCAAGATTCAAACCCACAACTGTAAGCAAATGATTTTAAATCAATAACTTTATCTCCTGAATCACAGAGGCCCCCAGATTTTATTTCTAAAATCTATTCATCATTAACTGTTTAAAATCAAAACTTTTGTACAAGATCACATAATCAACATTCCTGGGAAAACTGACCAATCAAAATCTTCAAATTTCTATGAACACTTCATATAAAGATGAAAAATCATGGGATATTCATCCGGCAATCTGGCACAAAAGATGTTTATTTCCATATATTATCTGCAGTTGACATTCTGGTGCTACATTTATAACTGTATGGTGACTGACCTGTTTAATGACAACAATGATTTCCTCAAAAAAGTTGGGAAAAATCATACATCATTTTTTTAAGAAAAAAAAAAAAACAATTGAAGTTGTGCTAAAACATACAAATACAAGATATGTTTGTAAAACATGTATGCCCCCTGTCGGAAGCCAATTAGTCATGTGATCAGGTTATTATGCTTGACTTCTGACCCAGTGAACAAACAATTAATAAGGGTTATCTAGTATCTACTGGTCACGACTAGTCACAAGGTAATAATAATTGTGACCCTATAGGTTGTGTGCAGCAATTTAAGTTATTACAAATCTTACCAAATAATATATGCATAAATTTTATGAATCATGTAGGCCTCATTAATGACAGCCAAGTTGTTGACCCCTTGACCCCAAAATCAATAGGTCATCTGCTGGCAATGACCAATCATCATACCAAGTATGAAGTTTCTAGGCCTAAGCGTTCTTTAGTTATTGATTGGAAACCGTTTCTACCTACAAGGTCAATGTGACCTTGACCTTTGACCCCTTGACCCCAAAATCAATAGGAGTCATCTGCTGGTCATGACCAATCATCATACCAAGTTTGAAGTTCCTAGGTCTAAGGGTTCTCTAGTTATTGATCGCAAACCGTTTTTACCTACAAGGTCAATGTGACCTTGACCTTTGACCCCTTGACCAAAAATCAATAGGGGTCATCTGCTGATCATGACCAATCACCATACCAAGTTTGAAGTTCCTAGGCCTAAGCGTTCTTTAGTTATTGATCAGAAACTGTTTTTACTTACAAGGTAAATGTGACTTTGACCTTTGAACCCTTGACCCAAAACTCAATAGGGGTCATCTGCTGGTCATGAACAATCATCATACAACAGTTTTGAAGTTCCTGGGCCTAAGCATTCTTTAGTTAATTGATCAGAAACCGTTTTTTACCTACAGGTCAATGTGACCTTGACCTTTGACCCTTGACCCCAAAATCAATAGGGGTCATCTGCTGATGTCATGACCAATCACCATACCAAGTTTGAAGTTCCTAGGCCTAAGGGTTCTTAAGTTATTGATCGGAAATCGTTTTTACCTACAAGGTCAATGTTACCTTGACCTTTAACCCCTTGACCTCAAAATCAATAGGGTCATCTACTGATCAGGACCAATCACCATACCAAGTTTGAATGTTCTTAGGCCTAAGGGTTCTTTAGTTATTGATCGGAAAACCGTTTTTGCTTACAAGGTCAATGTGTGACCTTTGACCATTTTGACCCCTTGACCCCAAAATCAATAGGGGTCATCTACTGATCATGACCAATCACCATACCAAGTTTTGAAGTTCCTAGGGCCTAAGGGTTTTTAGTTATTGATCGGAAACCGTTTTTGCTTACAAGTCAATGTGACCTTGACCTTTGACCCCTTGACCCCAAAATCAATAGGGGTCATCTACTGATCATGACCAATCACCATACCAAGTTTGAAGTTCCTAGGCCTAAGGGTTCTTTATTTATTGATCGGAAACCGTTTTTGCTTACAAGGTCAATGTGACCTTGACCTTTGACCCCTTGACCCCAAAATCAATAGGGGTCATCTACTGATCATGACCAATCACCATACCAAGTTTGAAGTTCCTAGGCCTAAGGGTTCTTTAGTTATCACTCGGAAACCATTTGGTCTACGGACCGACGGACCAACGGACCGACAAGTGCAAAGCAATATACCCCCTCTTCTTCGAAGTGGGGGCATAATAATAGGAAACACAAAATTTCCTTGTCTGACTTAAGGTTTTACAAAACAATAACTTTTTAAACAATTTTCATCATAAATATAAAGGCTTATCTATTGTCAATTATCCTCAAACGTTGAGCGAAAAGGTATATAATGTATTTGCTATAATATTCTGGTGCAATTTCTTTTATTAATTTGCAGTTTGATTTACTAAATGTGTTATTGTCCATCTAATACCCAATTTAAATGTTTGTTTATGTTGAAATTCAGTGTAAGAACATTTAGAACTTAAATTGTAAGCAGGATTTAAATTGTGACAATAGGAGCATATTCTAGTTTAGCTCGCGTTAATGGTAGTAGTTATTGTAATATAATACATGGTACAACAGAACCCTGCCGTGTTTCACAGGTGACCCTGGTTTCTTTGCAAAACTTGTCTAGTGCATTGAAACATGGTGCCTAAGCTTTTCAGGTCTCATCGAAAGGGGACTGTTCATGGTGACTGTGGTTTGCAGCAGGGTTCAAATCATGATACCTCTGGACTAATAGTCAAACCACAAAACAATGATTGAAAATTACATGTACCCACCTGTGCCAACAGCAAAAAGCTAGTACAATTCCCAACATCTAACTACTTACACTATTCCAAATAAAAACAATTTAAATGTCACAAAATATTCTGTGACTTTGTTTAAGAAATTTTAAAAAATGGCAGCAAAAATACAGAACTATTGCAAATAAAACACTGACAAATTTTATTATGGTATAAATGAACCCCACTTGTGATTGTTTTATTCTAAGCACTTAAACTATTTTCTAATTCATATCTTAGGCATCTTCATTTACCTTATAAACTTTTTTATATGAAAAGAAAACTAATCGAGAAAGACTAAAAGAAATTATGTAGAACAAGATTTTAACAATCAGTCAAATCTTTATTTTACTGAAATTACATGCTACTTTGAATTTAACAAAATGTATAGATGCCTAGGGACTACTAGATATTACAATGTGTGAGTTCAGTATGAACATGTAATCACTTATGAACAGGAACATCACTACTGTTGAACATGTATGGTCTAGAAATAGATATTACTAGTAAGCCTATTGTATAATTAGAATTAACCGTCCTGTTTAGCTCAAGTGAGGTAGAGCGTTGTGTATATATGTAATAATCAGGTGACCCGAATTTCGATTCAGGGACAGTAAGGTCATTTTTCGCAATTGATTGAGATCATGAAGTCTTTTTCTACTATCAGTTGCCTCTTACCTTGCTCTGGCATGTCCAGAAGTTCCAGTTCCTCAAAAACAACTACTTACTTAGTAGGGTAAACTGCTTTACACCACCCCAGGGGAAAAATGCCGTGGCTGAACTGTACTTAGTAAATTTATTGTGGTTACCCCTGCTGTTTATGTTTTTCAAATTACCCAGTTTTATTAATTACAATTTTTTTTTCACAGGTTTAAACATTTTAAAAAAACAATGTCAGACAGGACACCCCCCCTTTTAAAACTATTTTTAAGAAAACCCCTATGATTTAATTGGGGGGCAAACCTTTTTAATGTATTTAAAAACATTTATGTATTTTAAAAAATTTAATTTTGGACAGGTTTTTATTACCTTTTTAATTCAAAAATTTTCCTTTTTTATTCCTTTCCCTTTTTTTCTTTTTTGGGTTTTCAATTTATATAAAAGGGCAGGGGAAAATTTTCTTTTTCTTTCAAAAAAAACCTTTTTTTAGATCCCAAAAGGGCCCTTCCCTTAGGGCCCAGACAGATTATCACAGGCCCTAAAAAAATTTTTCTGTGCAAAAAAAGACAATTTTGGTTTTTAGTTTTTTTTTGTTTTTTTCACATCCGCCAGGTTCAATTTTTGGCCCAAAAAAGCATGGAAAAAAAATCAACCACTTTTAAGAAGATTTTTTTTTTTTTCTGAAAGTTTTTTTAAAAAATTTTTTCTTGTTTTATCTACTACTTTTTTTATTTTTAAAAATGAAAAAAAAAATTTAACATAGAAAGCATTGCAAAACCCAAAATACATAAATTAAAACTCCCATTACACTTCCCGAAGTGTAATAATTTGTTTAAATTTATCTTTAAAAGGTCAATCTAAAAATAAATGTATTCTAATCGAAATTAATGATAACTTGTCTTTAATAAGCCAGCGAAAATTGTGATTATACTCAAACATATTAATCAATTGTCTGTATATCAAGATGATAAATATAGATTATGCATAATTGCATGATGTATTACGCAAACTTACTGGATGTACAGAGACTGATTACACAGTAAGTTCGGAAGAATCTAAACTGAAATTAATTTTGTATGAAAACCAACTCTGAATGTAAAGGCCCGTCTGGCTTACGATTTTTTTGGGAAATTTTTTCGGGCTGAAAGGGTTTTTCAGACCTTGGGAATTTTATTTTGGGGCCTCATTTGCACAAATGGATGTCTTTTATCTTTGAAAAAATTTTCACTTATATTGGAGACTTTTTCCCTAAGAGTTGTTTTTTTGCATATCGTCCTGTCCCCAGATACCCAAACTTTAAACCGTAAGGGTTTGCTATTAGTTAAGTGTATTGGGCTGTGTATCAGGAGGGCCCTTGGGTTGGATTCCTGGACGGGTTTCTTTCCCTTGTTTATTTATAATGAAAATTTTTTTTACAGTACCTGACTTGGGGATTATATCTCCAAAAATGTTTTTTTTATTGTAATATGTTTGACAGTCTGCCCCATGAACCCAATCGGGTGGGCTGAAATTTTGCTCATCAGACAAAAGATAAGGTGCAAAATTTTGCTATTTTATTTCAAATTTAAATTTTATAAAAAATACGTAATTGATTTTTTTTTAAAAAGGTATCAAAACCCCTTGAAAAAAATAAAAAATTTGGGAACTGTTTTTTCAAAAGCCAAGGAGTATTGTTTTTTTTCAAACACCACCAAAAAATTTAAATTGTCATACGCTGGAAGTTTTTTGGGCAAAT
>NW_026854523.1:0-115702 GCF_026571515.1 Ruditapes philippinarum
AAAATTTAAAAATAAAACAAGCTACTATTAGATTTTAATACTTTACGATATATGAAAAGATTATATTTATAAGTTCAATGACTTATTTTTTATGCTTCAGATAAATTTATAAACACAAAATTACAAGAATTATTTTATACCATAAATGAATTACAACACTGATAATGAAATGTATTATCAATATTATTTCCTAAACCTATGCACTGAGTGCGTCTTCCAGATTCTGTCAATTATATCGTTTTTCGATGTTGGATTTTGTAAAGAGATCATTTAAGACATGTGTCTATTCATGTTGATTCAAACAAGTTAAATTATGTATTAAATGCTTGAAAAGAGACGATTGCGACTACAGGCATTTGACATAAAGACACATGAATACAGTTTGTCTAAATACTTCCCCGTT
Organism: Ruditapes philippinarum; assembly: GCF_026571515.1. NCBI lineage: Eukaryota > Metazoa > Mollusca > Bivalvia > Venerida > Veneridae > Ruditapes > Ruditapes philippinarum. Next base: position 404 of record NW_026854523.1, read on the forward strand.
CAATTAAAGCATATTAGATAAAATTCTTGCTGATAAAAATAAATACAAATAATCAAACTATTAGTAAAATAGAGTTTAATTTGTCAAAGTACGTCAATCTAGGATATAAGGAAAGTCTGTAATGTCATGTTATGATCACGATGTACTTTAATCAAGGATAAACAAAAATGAGAAGTTACTATGCAGAACACTACGCTAGAAAGGCGCCATAATTATGACCATTTCAGTGTTGGTGCTACTGAAATTTATCCCCAAAGACTATAACTGAAATGAAGTGTCTTCTACAGGCACAGTAAGAAAATCATAGAGTAAAATTTATTTGTATTTAAAAAATGCTTTGCCAGTCATTGTGACATAATATGTCTAATTCCATTCATAAATGTAATTCCATTTCAATTAATGAAAAAGTTTTAGATTTTAAGTTTTAGTGCTAATTTCTGTTCAAAATAACTGAATATAAGAAGTTGCAGATAATAAAAGTATTTTGTTTTTGTTTTTTCTAAAGTCACACTGCCACTGTTAATATCATAACGCAAATTTCTAGCTTCACTAGTCAAGGAAGACAAGTGGCAAATAATATGACGCTTATTCCATAGATGTATTTCTCTAGACGTCACTGAACCAAATTATTGTCATTCTTTTGGTCTGAGCGTGATTTATAAGAATATATATTATATTCTTATTCTATTACACATTGATTTATGCACTTTAAATATTTATAGACGACAACTCAAAATACTATTTTAAGTATACATTTGTTATAAAGTAATCATTTAAACAGGGGAAATTGAATTGATTTAAGAAACTTGAAGTTTTTTTATATCAAAATACAACACATCGTTCTACAGATATATTAGTCAATCTGTTTACAAAATTTGTATGCAACAAGCTAAACTTTAGACATTATCTTTTTCTTAATAATTATTATTTATATATTCAGTAAATTGTGAATTTCAGGTAGATTCTGTCGCATCTAAGGATCATAAAAGTGCCATGTGTATTACAATTATTTAGTTTTGCACTAGTATAATCATTTCTTACTTTATGTCCGGGCAGGAAAGAAGTTGTTAATCAAAAATTCTAGCACTATCGAATATTTTTCTATAAAAACAAAGAAGGCCGGAAGCGTGCATTATTCTACAACAATGCATTCGCCCTTCTTATAACCTCCCTGTGTATTTTCAAACCGAAAAATTGTCGGCGCAATTTTGTTTACAAAATCTGATAAATAAAGAACAACTTTTTTCGAATTTTGTTGTGAAAACTATCTAGAATGGACGAAAATGGTCTTACTAATAAAATGAATCAGAAAACCAATATCTTTTATTCAGTCGTAAACGCTGTACAGGCGTTTAAAGTGTTTTTTACGTGACGTCACAATGTAGAGCCAAACAGCACGTGCAAAAACAATCATATCAAGAACACTTTCAATGTCACAAACGAGTTAAATTTACATTTATTTAACAATTTAAACTTTGAATTTCGCTTGAAAAATATAGAAAAAAAATAAACAAGGTTTTATCAACGTTTTCAAACTACGTTATTCTCAAAATGTTTCTATACTCGGTAGATTTAAGGCCAGTTTTTTCAACACACTGGTATATTCTTGAAAGAACGTTTCTATTGGAAACTCTGAGTCGAAAAAAAATTTAACCACCAAATATAAAGTCCAACTAATAGTAAAAACTCTGAAAGCCGGACCCTCTGTATACCGGAATCCTCTGAATACCGGACCATTTTAAAAGTCCCGTATTTTCTCCCTATATGTTCATTGACAAAAATCCTCTGAATACCGGAACCTCTGAATTCCGAACACCGGACTATTTTCTATGGATTCTAATGTTAAACATGCTTAAAAAATCCTCTGAAAACCGGACAGCAATTTAAAGTGTCAACTTTCTGTTTACTTTAATGTAGATCTAAACATTATCTCAACAGGTGACATGTTCAATTACCAGTTAATGGTAATCTCCTTTTATCTATGCAGGTGTGAAAACACTTATCAGTATGTGTTAATTTCTTATTGTCAATTAAATTATAGCTCTTTCGTTAAATTTGTGCCTTTCCTTGTATAGATTGATTTTTCAAAAATGTTTTTAATGTGTTATGTTTTTTTTTTCAACTATAAAATATCTAAAAGAGTTGGGAAACTTTGGATAAATGATTCCTGTTTTGCTTTAAATTTTGATCTTGAAGTTACCTTTGTTTGGATATCAATTATATGCAAAAATACTAATACAAAATTCATTAATTACATATTTCAAAGCTATGAAAAAGGTATTATGATATATTTCAGACAATGTGTTGTTTTACTTTCTGAATTATATTCATGGATTTGCATAATAAAATTACTTAAGACATTCTGATTCAGTGCAAAAAGAAATTAAAATGTGACCTATGTAAAAGAGTTGAAAAGTAAATACAAAATAATTGAACAAAGTCATTGTTCAAACACATCATACTTATCAATAAATGTATAAAACCTCTGAAAACCGGAATCCTCTGATCTATAATTATTATATTTTTTCTTGATGTGATAGAATGGAAATAGATATTAATTCTTCGTGTATCATTGTACTCAAACCGTGCATTATTCTACAACAATTCACTTTTCGCAATTGATATCTATTTATTAAACATTTTGATACTTAATCGTACTTGAAAGTGATATAAAAATAGACATCATTACTTCCAACAAAATAATAACCTGTTCTACAAAGATCTTTTAAAGATAAAGTGTTCACAATTTAGCTTCTCATGTATATTTTGTGAACAAGTTGACTAGTAATCTGACCCAAATTTTAATTTAATAAATAAGTTTCAATGTTTCAAATATAACAGTCTTTAATCCTGCAAGGCAAAGAAAATTATTCGCACTTGTTTACATTTTCACTCCTAAACAAAGTACACATGGTATAAGAGTAAAAACGCCTTTACCATAATTATAGTATCTATTTGTTATAAACGAGAGTTTGACCATGGCGATGAATTTATTGTTAGTCTTTGATTTGATTACTAAAGTCTAATGAAGATAACTTAATTTTCCAGATATTTTGCCGTACTTTGCTTCTTGATGCTATGGAAGAAATAATCGTTGTTTATGTACAGTATTGATGATATGTAAATATGTAAATGAACAATCCTTTCTACACGCGTCCTTAGTTGATTATCATGCAATATATATTTCTATTATAAATGTATTAAACACTCTTTTTTAACAACAATCTTTTATTAAATCTGTATGAATGTAGGCATGCATGAACATTTTACTTACTTTATTGAAATAAGCGGAATAAATTACACTTGGATTAGATATTATTTGAAAGACAATTTACGTAATAATATTTTGCTAATAATCAATATACACCGTATAATTTCCTTAACAATAATTTTTCAATTTGTGGCGCGGAAGAATATTAAGTACAATTTCAGTAAAACAACGAATTCATGTCTAAATGCTTAAAAACTCTTAATTTGAATGCAAGTATTGTCCAATTATACGAGGGGTGTTCAAATATGAGAATCAACTAGGCCAATATCTCGCTTTTAACCACTTTTTGCACAAACTATGTACAAGTACCGCAAAGATCGTTGTGTAAGTTCTCAATTGATACCATACATGTTTAAATCAAGATTTTCAAGATTTTATTTCAAGATTTTATTGATAAGTCTTTAGGCCTCCGGCCCATAAACATTTACAACATATATATAATATACATACATAAACAGTGAGTGATACAGACATGATTAAATACAAAACTAACAGTATTTCAGTATTCATTGAAAAATATCTAAGAAACCTTGTCTTTAATCTAATGCATAGAACAAATACATTGCAGTGTTTCTAATTTCATTATCGTTAGACATTAATGAATAAAATTTAACAAGTGTTGGTAGCATTCTGTAATTTTCCGAAATATTTTGGCAGCGTATATCATTATATAGAGGACAGATTAACATAAAATGGAACTCGTCCTCTATTGAAGTTCCACAATAAGGACATATACGTTCTTCTCTACTTAAGCCATAATGTCTACCTGTTTCAATAAGAAGATTGTGAACAGAGCATTTGAAAGAAGCAAAACATTTTCGAAATTTGACAATATCTAGGACATGTACATAATATTCAACTGTAAATCTTGTTTTATATGATGAATAATATGTCAATTTCTTATTAAGCATACATTTGGCACTCCAATTTTGTAAATCAGTTCTGTCTAGCTTTGACAATAGCTCGATTAACGCTATATACTCGTGTATACTAAAGCTAAAATGGTTGGGAAAAGGTCTCCTTTTACTGAACAAATACGGTCCTATATAAGGAGCCGCTGTATTGTTTGTATACTGGCGAAAGACATATTTTTCAAATATGTTGTGTTCATGGGAACAATGAACTTTCTTCTTCATCTGCCACACGGTGTTGTAAGAATGTTAAAAGTGGCGTGGATAAAGTAGAAGATGCACCTTATGTTAACTGAAACTTCCTCAAATTGTTTGAAAAAGTAAGGGATTTGATTGCTACTGATGCAAGATTCACAACTAGGTATGTATAGCTAAATGCGTTTGTATTTCTGTCGGAACCACCCATACAATTCTCAGTCGTGATTTGAAAATGAGAAGAATAAGTGCCAGATGGATACCCAATCTCCTTACAAAAGAGCAAAAACTTGCTCTGGTAAGAATTTCCAAACAGTTGTTAAAACAGTTCCCAAAAACAACAATCGATCTTTTGCAAATATCATCACTAGCGATGAGTAGAAGGTTCAGTTTAAGGCCCAAGCGAAAGACACATAACAAAATATGGGCAACTAAAGGAAGTCAAATATCTTGCATAGCAAAATGCACCATAAGCGTCAAAAAGGTCATGAATGTAATTTCGTTACCAATCAATGTCCTGCTATTTGAATTGCTGTACCAAAGGGTATATCTGTAAATGCCAAGTTTTAAAAGGCAAAGTCCTTCGTAAATTAAATTAATATTTCAAAATCCGTCGACCAGCAACTGGACCCCGTTGTGTCAGGTTGTTGCATGACAATGCTTCGTAACACAAAGCGTACATTGTACGAGAATATCTGAAACAGGAAATGGTTGTCGAGCTACCGCACCCTCTTTATTCGCCAGATCCTGACTCTTGTGACATTTACTCATTTCCGAGGCTCAAAAAAACACCTTGCTGGCAGAAAATATCAAACGCAAGAAATCTCGGTTCGGCTATAGTATATCTCGAACAAATTATGAACACGCATTAAAAATTGGATAAAAAGACTAAAACTATGTATATCGCATGGTGGTGGTGAGTGTTTGAAGGATTGATACAACTATTTTTTTGTAATGCTTGTTGGGCACTTCTGAAAATTGACACAGTTTCATTTATATTTGAACTCCCCTCGTTTGCAACAATATCAACATCATCATCGTTGATTTAATACGCAGGTGTGTTCCTCTACAAATCACCTTACTCTGTAATTGGCAATACGCAATAAAGTAGAAAAAAGTCGCAAAAAGTTTTTTCTCGTATGCCACATTCACAATTCAATTACAACGAAGACTGAAAACATAAACATCTTGCCAGAATTTGTGCTAAGAAAAAAAACTGAATTTAATTTGAAAAACTGTTTGATATATACACGCAGTGAACCACTAAAAGAAAATTTATTTTTGAATTGAATTAAATAAATCATACCTTAAACTTTTTATTCAATGTTCTGATGCAATAAAATCTTTAAATGTTATAATAATGTTCGGTTATAAAGACGATTCCAAATTCACATTAAAAAAAGCTTTTACAAAAAAAAATGTTTTTAGAAAACATATATTAAATCAAAACAATCAAACTGAGAATCAATTTGCATCATACATGAACAAGATACCAACATATTTGTTATTTCTGCTTCCGTTTTACTTTAACATCACTCTATTCGATCTTTTTACCAATAAGATACTTTTGCCATTTAATGTCTCATCATTTTTTAATCAGGTCAAATCAAACAAATGCTTAGTACTACGCAATAGTTATTTGCACGTAGGGCACAAAATGGGCGCAATTTAACGAAACTATTGCAATAAATGGGTCATTATACTCCTCCCTCATTTTCCTTTGATGAAATTATTTTTTAATACAATGAGTATTACGTTTGTTCATGACTTGAAAACCCCGTTTTCGATATACATATTTGTTCCAGAATGTAGAAAAACTTTGAAAACAGTTTGATTGAATGCTTAATACTTAATATGCAGAGCGTATAAAACAAGTCATTATATGCTAGTCTTCCGTTATTAAATAATTGAAATGTTTATTAAGATACACCTTTTCAAAGTTGTTTATACTACACGTCATAAGACTTTGGGTTCAACAACCTTTTAAAGATTGTTGATAAAAAAGGTTGTTGATACAAAATATACAAAACATGTTGTTTTTGTCTGGGTTTTCTTTTTTCGAAGACTATTGACCAAATACTTGCAACAAAGTTCAGCTCTGACATCTAATGAGGTCGACAACTATAATTATCACCTGCAACAACATATTATTACGACAAGGGTAAGTGTCTTTAATTATATAGATGTGACATGGCTTGATGAAACAAATGACCTTAAAAGTATCTCGTAAATAAAGTCAATTCATGTCGAACATTGCAAAAACTGATTTATTTAATAGGTTTTATTTTTATGTTTAAGAGTAGTGTTTCTAGTATTGACTATATACTAAATGGAATGTTGCGAAGAATTACCCCCTTATTAAACAAATCTTTCTTTGCAATATACAGTTCACAACTGTCTTATGTAAGTAGCATGTTGCAAACGCTTTAACTTAAAGACTGATATTACCTAGCACGTTACGTGTTCTGATATTTATGCTTTTTACATAATTTTGATAATGTTTTCAATGTATATTTAAGTGAATGCCATTGTGAACCTGGCGTATGAAGTCTCTTGATAATCAAAACGCAATAAGAATGTATATTCAATCGCACTAAATACCAAAAAAAAAAAAAAAAAAAAAAATAGAATGATAATTACAATTTTTTTCATGACATGTAAATACGAAACATATAGCTAATATATTATGAAAGGAAAGTAAATACTATTTTTACAGAATGGTTGCGGTAATCTGGACGCATGTGTCAGTTTAAAGATCATTGCGATGCATTTGCGCAGCATATTACAGATGCGAAGTGTCTGGTCATGCTTGGTCAATGACTTTTGTTTACTTAAATTACTTAATTTAAATTACAATGTGTCAATACCATCAAACATAACACATAGCTTATATACCGTTTATTGTGGTTTTTATAGTGATGGTTCCAAAGATATTCTTCTTGCATGGCTCAAGTTAGGTTTACATTGTATAAACACAATTAATACTTGTATCCTTGAAGTAAGCATTTGTTTTAGAGAACAACTTTTCATAACAATTAACGTATTCTTGCAAATAATTTCATTTTATCATTGCCATTTTTCTGAACGCTTGTTTCCAATTTTGACCATAACATTTCCATGTAATCGCATGAAGTAGCATGAGGGAGAGTTAGTTAAATGTCGAGTTTGTTTAGGTGATATAGTGCATACAAGACTAAGTATGCATACTTGATCAATATCCTATTTAACTTTTTTTTCGCTTTATTATGTTAAATTCTTTAAAACATGTAAGACAAAAGACAAACAATTTTTCATCAGGGCTGGTCATAAAAAGTATAATCAATGTTTAAGCTTTTGAAATGTGGTAAAATATTTTTTTAAATATAAATAAACAAATCTATGTCCACCTAACTTATATTTTTTTATATTTTCTAGTATTTTTATTGCAGTTGTTCGATCAAAGTTTTAAATCCCGAAAGAAATGGGTTTCTTCATTACACCATAATATTCTTTGTTATTGGCATTATGCCTCCTTTTATAACGAACTTTTCAGAAATCGACATACAACAAATCTCAAATTTATAAAGAAAAATCTAGCCCTCGGATTATATTTCTAAACTGTCTTTTAAAAATTATCATATTTCCTTTAGAAATTGTATTAACTAATATTAACCGACAGTGTACAGTTGTTTCGCTGAGTGAAGAATTTTAGAAATATATGTCATTAAAAATTTCTGATAATTACATCCTCCCAAAGCAGGTATTATAGGCACTTTTTGTAATGTTTTGTTACATTTTCTAGAGTCAGAAATTATTGTTGATAATTTAAACAACCGTTTGTCATATAGTTATAGAAAATCGTTGCATGTAGATGTCAAATTACTTATTGGCATTATGAACAGATAAATGTATCAAGATCATGTCATGGTATAATATCTTGTTAACATTTGGCAAATACAAATGTGTATTTTGTGTCTGACCTTTTATACAGATTTTCTTCAGATATTTCCTTACATGATAGTGAGACATTTATTTAGTATGATTTTATTAATTGATTTTGTAATGCAAAACAAGTATTTGCTGCGGTGAACAAAAGCAGACATTCTACCATAATATTCTATGTCATAGAAAACTCTTTATATCATAGAAAAATATTGTTCAGTCGTAACTGATATCTAAATTAAATTAATATTTTGCAAGAAATTGTTTATTTTACTTAAAACATGATCTACGAAGCAGCCGAAAGAACGTTTTGAAGTTGAATAAATTTGTGTTCTAGATTCGGAGCTTAAATGCTTAATTTATCCAAAAAAGGTGTTTATATATTTTACGAAGAACAATATAAATAGTTTGCCTGAATAAACCATTAATTTGGACAAAACTCAACTTCGTTTGTACCACTCATATAATGCATTTCCGACAGATAAGATACCGATATGTTTTATAAAACACGAGGTTTAAAATGCAGTATGCTTTGTTACAGACATAGGATGGAGTGTTTGGTAATTTTCCAGATTTAAAATGTATTCTTGAAAAGTTCTTATACATTCTTTTGCTATTTGCTAGACCTTTTGTATCACTTTGGCAATAAAATCATTGATTTCAACAATGTTCATGTTCTGTACAAGAAATAGATTATCACTGTTTCTTTTTCTGCGATTGTTATCGATCTTAATCATCAAGAATCTTAACAAACAAAATTGTGTTAGCCTTAATCACCTGACAAAATAGATGCAATGTTTACACGGAATGTGTCATCGTTCCTTTCACAACAATAACAATGGAACAGAAAACCTTTAAAAAAAACTGTTGAAATATGAAATTTAATCTCAGACTTTGGTTTCTGAAATATATTTTAAGGTGAGTATATTACAATTGCTAATCTCTACCAATTCATAATTTTCAAAAACACAGTTGGAGCACAGATGGACGTATAATTTGCTCAATTTATAATTTTATATAGATTCTGTAATAGATTTACGTGGAATAAATAGCATTTGGGTTTGTTTTGTTTGCTTAAAAATAAGCATTGCATTCTCTGCTAATACTTTGTTGAATACTGTTCAGCTAAAGCATAGACAATCACCTTGTACCTTGTGTTTTCTGTTTGTGTGAAATCATTGCGCTTGTAGAATATATGGAATGCAAGTAGTCAGTATGTTCTTGACTTTATAAAATCTTCTTCTAAGTTCTGTTCAAATGTATTTTAAAGCTAAAGTTGTTTCATTATCTCGGCGATTGGGTATAATCCAGTTTCAGCGATTGAACTGGTTCGGAAAAGGACAAAGACCATTTGTGGTGGAGTTTTATCACATGCTTGGAAGATAATGGTATAAAACGGCCGAATTTAATTGTTCTTAATCGTGTGCTTTTCACCATGTCTCTTGTATATAAGCACATAATGATATATTTGTTTATCATAAGTCTAAGACGATACCACCATAATGTATCGATAATATACTTATGTTATATGATCTAGACATATTGACAGGCGTATTAAATAACTTGAGAATAAAGCGTCGTATAATTGCGATAAAAATTCAGGTTAAGGCTGAATCTTTTCATGTTATTGATATGTTATTTTTGCATAACAGTATTATGAAGCTGTGTCTAAAATCTTGGAATAATGAGTAAAGAGCTTTTCAAGTGTATGAGTTATTTCTATAAGGCTTATTTGAAAGTGCGATACTGTTTATGACTGGTTAAATGACTTTTAGTAAAGAGAGATTACTGTAAACGGACGAACTGCTTAAGCCAATCGGTATGTTCTTTTTGCGTATATGCAAGGTATATATGAGACATTATTGCATCGATGCAATGTAAGTTTTCCTCTTATGCAGCCATGCGTGTGAATATTATGCAACACTCATGTGTTCAAGCACGATCGTAAGCGTTCAATTTCACAATTATATTGATATGTCCTTCTTTTTTCCATTTATTAATAACTCCTGTTAAAAGATTTTAATTGAATATTTGACATGTCATACAACTATCATGATCAATTGAGCAACGCTCCTAAAATGCTAATTATTTGTAGAGCATTATTGCGTTATTTAAACAACTGGAAAAACAAAAGTAGACAAGTTGGTGCAAAAAAATCTGTTTCGTTTTTACATAAATATTATTCACGTCCGAGTTTCAGGACACTGATCTGTTTTAAAAAGAAAAAAACAGGGTTTAAAGAATTGAACATCTATGCTTGATTACTTGTAAGAGATGTGATGCTAGGCAATTTTCAGAGTGGCAATTTGTTCTCTATGTTTTATTGCTTTGCTTTTGACAGCTTTGTTTAAATTTAACAAAACATGTTAAAATTCAATACTTGTGTTTGTAAGTGATAATGTTTTTATTTTTCATTTAGTTTTATCTTTTATTTTTATTTTTGTATCGCATTATCTACACTGTTCAAAAACCTGGAGTTGGTGTTTTATAGTGAATAAAAGTATGCTTCAAAAGAAAAAAAAAACAAGTCTTTAACGCCTTACCTTCCATATTTAGGCATATGATTTATCTAAACACGACCTAATATTTTATTCTAAATTTTATATGACATCATTATTATGTTAAATGAAAAATATATTACCTGTAGTGTTTTCTCGAAAATGGTGGACAGAAAAACTTTATTATTGATTGATACAAACATTTAACTTTTTAATTGTCAATTGTGTTGACGTGGTATATTGTTCACTGAGTTTATCCCTTATACTAATCACTTCGTTTAAATTATACAAAAAAAAATTTATCATCGGAGGAACGAGTAAGCGTGGGAAAACTACTTGAATGACGATTAATTTTAATACATTATTGTAAAGTGTTGATTGAGAAACACATAATTGTTAGATTGACATCTTTCAAAGAAAAAAATATGCTGCTATCATTCAATTATTAGAGAGGTGAATTAATTTAATCAGTTGTCGTCACCTTTATGCAAGTATTAGTAAAACTCGACTAATCCGCAACTGTTGTTCGCTTTAGATGATGTTCTATCAAATGCAAGATACATATTCAACTAAATTTGATAACGTATTTAACCTATAATTATATATTATTGATGTCATTGCTAAAGAATATTACATACAAATTATTTTCTTATATCTTCAGGTCGCCTCCTTTTTTCTTTGAATAATTTTTAAAAATATCTCGACAAAAACATAATTTTATAATGAGCCTTCCTTGTTCGATGTTTAACTATTCTTTTCGATAACTAACATTAAATTTAGTAACTGTTGAAGGGAGGTTACTCTTACAAGGTGTTATTTACAATACCATATGTATAGGTCTTCTTGATAATGTTTTCGCTAGGAAAATTGGCGTATGTTTAAGATGTCGTCTGCTTTATATTGATTTGTATAACATTGGTATCGAAAAAGAAAAACTATTTCTTTCTTATCAATATCACTTTTATACGAGGAAGGTATCCAGTCAACTTACGGAATGACGGTGATTCTATTCAGGTGCATGCTCGTGCCTGTAATAATCCAAGAAGAGGAACCTGGGGTCACGGCTATTTATCAACATAGTTCAAGTCCATAAATGACATTTAACATAGACAATGCCTACTTTTGGTGTCTCATATCAGGATAAGCGTTTGTTTTAACAAAATAGCGCTGAAATCGGTTCATAATATAAACATTCAGACCCCGTCAAAAAGGGGTTTTAGAGGGGGAAAAACAAGATTTTTACTTGTCCCTTTTTAATGCCTGCCCCCCAATATTGGTATAGATTTAAAATCCCCGTTAATGCTTTTTTGTTGATGCAAAAAAGTACGATATGAAAAAAAAAGTTTATATTTTGATTTCATGATAAAAAAAGCTAAAATTTTTTATGTGATACTTTTTTAGATATTTGTGCTCCTTAATGTACCTTTCTTTGTTCATAGGTTAGTACAAAAATTCAAAAAAAATTTGCCAAACCTACTCATGTTTTTAAACGTGTTATTCCAAAGGATCTGATTTTTAGTTTTGGTATCTTTGGATTGGTCGCAGGGTATTGGTTAAGTTTGTCTGTTTACTAATAAAGACATTTAACTTGAAGACTTTCTAAATGTAATACGAAGTTCAATCCTTTGCATTGATAAAATACAATTACAAATATGTAATCTACTTTAATCTTACGGCTTTGCAAGAAACAGTTATTTACAAAAATGGTGATACATATATAGTTGTGTATAGTTTAAAATGGTACGATCAATGTAAAGTTAAACATTATAAGTGACCGTGATTCACTATCAATTAAAATATGAACAACATTTAATATAATTATATAAACATTTCATAATATCAGAATAACAATTCGACATGAACTACAGTGGGAATGGCCTTTTATTTATTCTTTGCAAGAACGCATTTGTATTTATCCATATTATATAAAAACAAAAGAAACAATCACACATATTTGGAAATGAAAATACTAGGTTAATGCAATATCACGTGCACAAGATGTTGTAAAGAGTTGAGAATTTGCAGTCGTCTGACAGATATATATATTTGGAATATTTCATTGATCGACATACATATGGAAAGCTGAAAATTAGTAGATGTCTGGGGGCGTCCGTGACCGAGTGTTTAAGGTCGTTGACTTCAAACCACTTGCCCCTCACCGCTGTGGGTTCGAATCCCGTCAGGGACTTTGGATTCTTTCATGTGAGGAGGCTATCCAGCTAGCTTACGGAAGTCGGTGGTTCTACGCAGGTACCCGTTCGTGCCTGAAAAAATGCACGGAAGGGCACCTGAGGTCTTCCTCCACCAGTTAAGCTTGAACGTCGCGATATGACCTATACTGTGTCGATGTGACGTAAAACCCAAAACAAACAAACAAAAACTAAGATGTCTGGGAAATCGATGATTACAATACTTTATCAACTGATCCATTGAAAACAAGATGGATCCATGGACATATACAGACAATTGGCATACTGGCATATGAAACATTCAATATTTGATTCGAAGGATAATTGCGAATATGTAGACATCCAACAAATTAAACATTGATGGATCCATTGAATTTTGTAAATATGCGTATGGCAGACAAACATTTATTTGAAGAACTCTATCGATGTATCCATGGAAAGCTCTGCATGAACAGATATTTGACAAAATGATATAATAGAAACACTCTAGTTTAAAAAGACAGATCAGTTTTTGTAGTCCTCATCCGATAAACTCATTCTTCTTTTCTTCAAAATTCAGATGTGTCCTGTGTTTTCTTAAAAAAGAGAAATAAGAATGAACTGATTTTGGAAGTTGACACCCGGTATATGTAGATACAATTAATAGTGAGTTCCTTTTACCATTTTTATGATAATTAATCCATTACCGCTTGTGCATTTTGAGGGCCTCCTGTTAAAAGATCAAATTGCTATGAAACTATAAAAATGCTTTAATACTAATCAAACTGGACCATTGCCCTTTGTTACGGTATGCTCAATTGAGGGGACATCTCAAAAGTGCCAAAAGTGACTATTTTGCGTTGACTTTTTCCATCAAAAACGATTTCAAAGTGCTGCAATTTCTCAATCGATTGAGATAGAGTCCCAATTTTGATGGAAAAAATCAACGCAAAATAGTGATTTTTGGCAATTTTGAGATGTCCCCTCGTTGCCATGGTAACAGAAAATTTAAGCCTGAGCATGCTTTGGCAAGGGCTATAGTCCAGTCAACATTTGTGCTAAGTTTGATTAGTGTCGAAGCAGTTTTTATAGTATTATAGCAATTTGAACTTGTAACTGGAGACTTTTAATTTTCAATGAAAAAAGTCATTTTTCACAAAATGCTCATGAAGTAATGGGTTAAGAAAGTTGAACTGTTTAGGGCCTAAATAGGATATTTTTCACTATTTGTGGCCTCAAAAAGGGAGGGAGTGAAACGTCATGAAAGCACGTCTATATGAGGAAAAGGGTTAAGATATTACACGCCCATTACGCCTCCGAAATGTTTTTGCTTTCATTTCTCAATGCCTTTTTAATTTTGGTTTCATCTTACATTTTCCAAAAAGTTACTCGTCGGCAAAACACCTGAGCATCTAATACGTTGTTTATATTATATTCATGTTTAAAACTCACGTTTTCCTTATCAGTTCTTAAGAAAAGAAATTACTTTATTCGATTCTGAGCCATAATGTACATATAATTTATAAGTCATTTGCAGGCCGCCGTTAGTTCGTAATTCAAGGCCTATCCTGCTGTATAAGTATTATGAATTTATCCTCATTCAAAGTTTTCTGAATTAAATTATCAATTATTAGAAACAGAACTACCAACAACATTGAACGTGGTCATATAGGACGGACGTATAAGATAGCTTGGTTCTGTACTGGTGACAAAATAATAGTATGATAAAATTAAATAATTATGTACTGAAATTACAATTTATTTAGCTAAAATTTGTATTGTAACCCATAATTAAATATAATTTTCAATAGCATTGTTTTAATAGCATTGTTTTTATAAAAAATGAAGTAATTACATTTTTCTTTCCTTCAGGTACTCCGAAACCCTGCGACGACTGGAGCCACTTGTGTCTTTGTTTTGAAAATGCATCTTTTATCTGAAATTGAAATCATGACACGTTATGTTGATTTTATTTACATTTAATTACATTAAGGAAGAAACTAACATAACCACGACAATCTAGTAGGTAAAATGGTGATAATTGTGATATCAAAATCACATACACAAACTATTTTGTTCTGGACTAACTTCTTAATCTCAATTTAAATCATCAAGATTATTTCGCTTAGTGAAAATTCTGAAATACAGCGAGAGCAATGAACATATAAACAAATAGCATGACAACTGAGCTATCTAGATTAGCTTAATATCCTGAAAATAGTAAAAGATCGATTAAACAGGGAAATTATTTTGTTTTAAACCTGTCAATAGACAATGCCCTTTTTCTAAAAAACTATAATTATAATTAATTTCAACGGAATAAGGCTACAAAATATAGTGATGATACCAATTATTTCAAATAATTAAAACGGTTACCTTTTTGTCCATCAAGCAGTGAAATATGAATATTAGCAGTCCCTGTAAATTATATTAATTCTGATCAATACAAAAAGGTCATTAAGAAAAAGAAAATATTGATATTCTAGACAATGGTGTCCTTTTTATATTATTAAAGCAACATACGAACATTTATCATTGTATAATGTTCCGAAAAGAGTACAAATGCAACGAAGATAATGCTTACCATATCTATTTCCTGTATCAGTTTGACACTATTTGTGGCCCTTGATAACTTAAGGGATACCAAGTTTTCTAATACACAAATGTTATGCTGCGCTACTTCCAACGTATAGGAAATTACACACCGATCGCAGTTTAATATGGCGTGGAGGCCTGTCAGCTTCCTAATGTAAGACAATCCATGGAAGCAAATTGCCTAATGCTGGGTTCGAAAGCGTAAGGCGTGAGTCAATGATCACAAATTGTGAATACAAGTTATCGGTCTAGACCGACATGGACTGTTCCAAATTAAAAGCTAGGTAAATACATATCACATATTAAGCAGGAAATAGTTCAATAAACAGTCCTATTACTTTTGTTTATTCGTATGTTGCAGTTTTGATGTAATTAGTGCCATAAAGATTTAAATTACTGGATACCTGGAAACTGTTAAGAATAGCAAATATGAACTGGAAAACAATTGACGTGTAACTATTCAAAGACAATGCTCCAAACCCCCAGGTCAGACCCATCACCGGCATGAGCACCAATATGCAACGTAATGCTGCTCTGAAATCATATGATAATTATATGACATAATAATAAAATCAGTTTTCACACTTTTAAGTGCTAAAAGTCCTTTATAAACATATGGAAAATGCGATATTGTATTTCTGTGCGGATCCACTGCAATAGGAAAGTTAAAGACACCATTAGAAGGCAATTCTTTGTTATTCAAACATTAAACAAAATGTAATTAAAATAATTTTAATTAAACCTACTTATCATCTTGAATGTGTTACTCATATTCGTTAAATGTCCCTTTGTAAATCAATCTTCGTCTGTGTCAATAATTAATATATTGATTTCATAAAAGTGTTTATTAATTGCCTTTAAAATACACAGGAAATATCTAATTTGCAAAGATGTTAAACTGAAAAGTAATATTTCAAATGAAATCACAAATAATCGACCATTGAAAGTCAAAGGGTATTTCGTATTGCCTACACAAAACTTTTACAATTGTAGAAGAACATTTCACAAATAAAATTTGAAAGCAATTAAATTGACATTTAAAGAAAGCAAGGTGCACTTAAAGTTACAAAAACAAAAATACACAAAAAACTGTCATACTTTGCCCGTCCTTTGTTTGATTTCTTCGACATTGCTGTAGTGCCGCACATTGTCCGAATCACTAGGACAACAATTATAAAATTAACCTGAAATAAATTGTTTAAAACAAGAGCATGTTAATCAATATATTAACAAAATTAATCCATTTATTAATTATTTCTTTTTAATCATCATTTTCAATCTAGCAACCAAATAACTTGTTAGTCCAATTTTCAATTTTGTTTATGAAATATAACTCAAAACACATATTGTCCTTTGCTACTGACTTTGAGGTGTTTTCAATCGTGATCAACTTTTATTTATGCCCTGTGACAACTCACGCCAGGAGCAAATACATTAAGAAATGGTTCAATTCCATGAAAATTAAATGAATTTATAACGTTGTAAGTTGCACGGATAGTCGCCTCGGTTTTCTGAAGTCCCAAACGAAAGATTAGTTTAAAAAGTTGAAGCTGGACTAGCGTGATCTCGATTTCGCTACTTGAAAACAACTAGAATGCTGATACTGATAGAGTATTTCAGCCATCTTACGGAATGATGCTGACTTCATAA
Organism: Ruditapes philippinarum; assembly: GCF_026571515.1. Taxonomy (NCBI): domain Eukaryota; kingdom Metazoa; phylum Mollusca; class Bivalvia; order Venerida; family Veneridae; genus Ruditapes; species Ruditapes philippinarum. The sequence goes on from NW_026854523.1 coordinate 17,613, forward strand.
ATTCGTTAAAAATTATTTCACAAAATCAAGCCATCTAAGAATGAAACACATTTCATGCAAATGCGAGTTGAATATGTACTTTCCAAACTTAATAAAGCGCGTTAAATACGATAATATGTCATATTACTTCTACGTTGTGATATTTAGGTTAATACATTTATAACGACATATATATTTTTTATTCCCATTATATCCTTTGCAAACTAATGAATACCACATACCAAGCTCTACATGTCTGTCGTCAAATGCTCAATTAAACCTTTTTATAACAGAATTGAAACCGAGTCAAATAATATTTTACCTTTCTTATCTAAAGGAGGACAAGCCCCCTTTTGAAATATAGGTTCTAGCTATTAGCTTAAATGATTTTAGAAAAAGTAACATTACACAATATTCCAAAAAATGGTTGATGTCCTAAATCATCAACGCTTTAGGCGATAATTACCTATGGCCTTTTATTCTTATCAAAATTTGAATTATTAATAAAGCAAAGCAGTCTTCGATAAGAAAACAATATTCATACGATAGACATAGATAATATTAATGTCGTTATCATCCGATGAAGCTCAAACCCAAGCAAGTGTGGTATTATCAAGATGATTAAAAAGAATGACTGTCAAAAAATCGACATTACAAACGTTCAAAATTATACATGTAAGCTGTAATAATAAAGCACACCAAAAGGAATTGGTGTTACATTTTCAACATTTGGTTGAAAGCTGATCTGTGTTACAAGAAAATAATTCAGACATACATACCAGTATAACAACAAGAACAGGAGCAAGAAAAGCCCATATCAATCCAGTATCAGTCGATAACCAGCATCTGGAACATAACTAGTTTCATTAATATATATTTTACATGAAAACATTGTTAATTTTAAGTTATATAAAACTTTGTTCAGTTTATGTGTAACCTTTGCTAGGTCAATCAGCTACTTTCTTGTTGATACAATATAAGTTAAACAAAAATACATAAATTATAATGTTTATTATATTAAGCGTTTATTCTGATTGTTATAAACAGCATAAAGTCAGTCTTGATTGTTTTTTGGTAGGTTTTTATAACTATTTGGGCTATACCAAAGAACGCACCGTTTTAGGCTTTTGAATAAAACATATGTAATTGCTCTATTCGTACACATATATAACATAATATTATCATAATATAAACACAAGATGAGGAAAAGGGCTGAACGACGAGTTCTTACAACATCAGCAAACGGTTCTTCCCTGATGTATGTATTTTTCTAAAATTATTAAGACAGTTACAAACTGTCTGTTTGTGTAACAGTGTTAATATCATTTGTTACTGTTTTAAGTTTGCGCTTGTGCAATGGCATAGAAAAGTCAAATAACTCCAATGCCGCATGTGATTTTATTGGTAGATGGCACAAAATAACAATACAATTTCGTAGTTTTATGATACCAAGTTTCATAATGAGACCAATAAGAAAATATGTTTAAGTATGTACAGCACAAATGTGACATTAAGTGCGTTTGCAAAATAACTGCGCATGCACGTATACATCAACGAAGAAGATAATATGTTTTCATTAAACGAAAACAAATAACCAAACGAGGAATTACAGGTTATAAGCATACTTTTCTGCAAAAAAGCTCTAATGCACATTATTTTCGTTCATTTGCAGAAGCTCACACGCAGATTTAAAGATTTAAATTATCCCTCGCCCTTCGGGCTTGGCCCTTTGAAGGCGCACTCATGCTTCTGTAGATGCTGTTGTACTGACAAAATGTGCATTTAACCTATATTCACAAATCTATCAGAAAAAAAGCTGAATGTAAAAACTCTTTGTTTAAAAATTGTTTCATAAAATAAGACAAACTTACGTCTGTTCGGTTCCATATCCATGCAGTTGTGATACAGCCATAGATACCACGACTATTATTACAGCGATGACTTGAAAATAATGGATATAGTATTTAATTGTAACATACATACATGTGTTATTGTTTTCCCTTGTTTTCTATCACCATTAAGTGTTTTTTATTATTTACTCGTACGTTTTATAATATAAGAAACTAAATGAAATATATTGCAGGATTAAATAAAAGCCAAACCATCTCTTGTATACAAAAGTATCTTGAAAAGTATATAACTTTGTGTAAACCTTTTCAAAGTGTCAGTAAAATCTAAATAAATGTTAATAAATAATAACGTATTACTAAATGAATCAGATTTTATGACACCGTCTTGGTATTTATCAGAAATATCCTTGTCGACAATTTACTCTGCAGTAAGAAGATCGGACTTACGGAAATGACCGGTGCATTATTCGGGGCAAATAATGGGAAAATGCCAAAGATAGTACTTAAATCCTGCGTACAATGGTAATATTATAATGTTAAAAGGAATATGATGAATATGATGATAATCTGATTTACTCAAATAAATATATATACCATAAGACGATATCATAAGTGGTATCCCGGGTTTTCTAGTACCCAGTGGTTTGAGAACCGCATACGAAAGGTTACATCCCTCTGTCAGCATTCCGAAGAAAACTATAAGAAACACCAGGTGAAGAAGTACTGCCATTGCTGTGCAAACGTCCTACAAATTGTTAAAAAGTATCAGATTTAGAAGAGCGGAACTATTAAGAAACAAACGATTTCTTACAGAAAGCTCGGCATAGAAATAAAACTGGATTATTTTATTTAACACAAAAATCAAATTGTTCATGCTGAGATATGTTTGGCATAGAATAAACTTCATATATATATTCAAATACATCTGCTTAGATTTAAATTGTTAATTATTGTGGCAAATGCCGGAAAATCCGTTCCCAACATGATTTTAACATTTGACATAATGACTTTGTAAGTACAGAATTAACAATATAATCAGGAGATTAACATGCAGTAAACGTGTATGACGTATGTCATCTCCTTTCTACACCCATTATAATGTACAAAGCAGAATGGCGCGAAAACTTGCACGGTGCTATACAGTGCAAATTTTAATTACATTATTGCTGATAAACATTTTAGAGTTAAGTAAAAGTAAAACAATCAGAAAATTTAGAAAACGACATAACGTTTTATATTCACAACAAATATTTACCAGGTATTCTTTAATAAACTGTTACAAAGTCTTTGGTTTTAGTTTCGTAATGTTCAAATATGTCATTACCTTGTTTTCTGTTCTGTTTATCCCGGCAAGAAACAGGATGTAGGCAACAATTAACCAACAGGATAAATTCATGTGAATGATTGATCGCACAGATTTAATGAACCTGAAATAAAAGATTTATTTATTTTTAAAAATTTAACCTTCAGAATTGTGTAGTTTAAGTATAAAGCCTCGTCAAAAATCGGCTTTGTTCGCCATTGTTCGTGATTTATAAAGATCTGGAAATATACAATTTCACTACGAAATAACACTGCCACTGAAATGTCGAATATGAACCACCATCTCTATGACAAAAAACATTATTTAGGTCAATCAATGCTCATTTTAAAGGCCTAAATGCCACAGAAAATCTTCTATTTTTTTTAATTAAAGCCTTTTATTTTCATTGTCATATTATCGCTTTCAAAAACAGAAGGTTACTTATCAGCCAATTACATATTACACCATCTTTGTCTTATGTTGTCTTTTGCTAATAAGATCATTTATAGTGATTTAGTATTTTGGCTAATTTTACTACATGTAATTTCACATTCAAGGCTAATTCTCCAGAGAATTTGCGTCTATTTTTCTCTTTAAAACATTATTCCTATATTTTAAGAGATAAGGGTTCGATTTGTTTTGTTTTGTTTAAGTTGTCATATTTTTATCCCTATTTTGTGTAATATAACGAATGACTGCAAACCTCCAGAAAAATGCATGTATAGCTACACCGAGAACTAGACATATTATTGAAACGATACATCCTATCATGGAAATGACTGATAGTGCCTTGTTATTATCTTCGTCAATCTGCAAGTATAAAATACATTATAAAAAACTGCAAAAGGCCCAACCCAAATGAAGTTGATATGATATCTGCAAAAACATTTTAAAATGTCTACGTAAGTCCAAATAAATTGACATTGAGGCATGTAAGTAAATATATAAGTAGAACTTTTCCAATTTCCTTAATTAACTCGTATTAAAAAAAAGTTGACAAAAAATAAGCATTTTACGCCGTCAAATACAAATACATGACAAGCAATACATATCTTTATTTGCACAAACGCACTATTCTTACACCATACAAAATGCTTCTGCAGTAAATGCACTTAAATTTGAAAAATACAAAATTAGAAGATTGAATGGCCCTTACGTAAGGATCGCTTACATGCCATTTGACAACATTCTTGATCAATTAAAAAAGTTAAAGTGATTTGCGCATATTAAGTCAGAAAAGCGGGTACTTTGGCAGTACCGACCTTGCTAGATAAGCTCTGTATGAAAACATAATTTCTCTGTCTGTCTGTAGCGATTTTTGCGGCAAGCATTTACTAAATCATGACTGATTGATATTTATTTGTCATCCGCCGGTGTGTCCGCTGACACTTAGATTTCTTCCTAGATGCAAAAACTATTTATAGCGGTGCAATATGCAAAATTGTTTAGTAATAACTCACCTTTGTAGATGATGAACGTGATGTAGAAGATGGACTCATAAGTAAAGCAAAATTAGTAAGATGATTGCAAACGCACACAACAGCATCTTTATCCTTTTTAACTATTTTCTGTCTACATCCCTCGTCAGACCAGTAACCTCGTGACATTTCGCTTCATAATAAAAATGCATTTATCAATATACTTCACATTACATTGACTTTCATTGGAAAATTATGACGATAGTATAACTTAAATAAAGAATATTGCAAATGTATGAAAATAGAAAGGGAAAGAAATCGTGCAATAATATAAAGAATTGACCGGTCATTTGACCAAATATATAAAGGCTATTCTTTTTTTTTCTTCTATAAATACAGGTCTTATTTTTATATGAGTGGCGCTAACCACGAGCAGAATATGATAAATTTCATACCACAAGATAAAAAAAAATCCTGTATTGATGAAAAAACATACTTGAATTTTCTGTGTATTATATAAAATTTTGTGAATTGGCAGAATTTATAAGATAGTAGTTCGGCGACAGACCTGTTAAAATACGGAAAATATGTTTCACTGCAGAAAAAAATAAATTTTTACAGTGAAAATACGGAAAATGAAAATAATAAACATTTTTTTATCAGTATTTCTCAATATTTCCTTAATAGATATATAATAAAACAGATATCTGCTATATAATCCTCGTTTTGTGGTTTTACAACATAAAAACCAATTAATATATGTATAGTTATATAACCGCATTTGTGGTGCATGTAATAAAACCAAGCATTATACAGTTTCATTAACCTTTTTAACAGTACTGTTGTAAATCTCATCAAACATTGTTCTTCATAAATTAGGATTATAAACGGGAAACTCCACGGTAACACTAAAGTTCGTATACGAATTTTAACATGCAAATGAAGACTATAATCAGTTCGTAGATGTGCTACGTCACAGTGTTATAGTTGCTATACAGAACACAGCAAATATAAGATGTTCATGTGCAAACACACTTTAACCGTTTTAGCTTCACGGTGCACTTAGCATGGCGTTTAGCAAATAGTAATCATCTGATAAAAATATCAAATTTGTATGAAAACATCCGTTACAATGCGGAAATATACCGTTATATTATGACTGCTACTTATCGCCATGTTCGTTGATTTAATATTGATGTACGGATAAACCGAAGGCGGAGTTTCATATGCAAACAGAAATTGTACTTCCGATTTCGCCACAATGAGGTCGCAGATATGTATGCTTATAAAACTCATTTTGGCTGTCTTGACACCATAATAAGATCTGGAGTCGATATAAAACCCAATGTTTTAATGAAATGTCGCTATTTCTGTTTTTATGAAATTTATTTAATGTAGCTTTAAATAAGTTATACCTGTGTGATTATCACATAACACCGTTTCATTTAAGGTTATATTAACCGGATTTTCGGAACCTTTCTTAATCAACAATAATTCCTTTATTACAATCTATTTGCTTGCATTTTACGTTTCTATTGAGCAGAACTTTCTTTAAAACAAAATGACAATAACTTAATTATTCAATTATTTCAGATTATTTATAAAATGTGATTTATTAAAATGCAACATTAATAATGAACATAATATGTTTTTTGCTGGTATTGAAATCATACAAACGATGAAATGTTGGCTGAACTTAAAACTATGAAAACTATGCTTGTCGAAGAAATAAGAGCGGTCAAAACGGATGTTGCTGGTGTTAAAAACGATGTTTCGTAATTAAAACGCGATATAGCTGAAATAAAATATAATATAACTAAACTGTCTAAGGAACAAAACATTATTGAAATAAGGGTTGGAGAATGTGAAAAGGATGTCGTAAAGTTGCAAGATTTGAGTGACAATTTGAGGATTGATACCGAAAATATAGATGGTCGATGCACCGAACACGAAGATAATGTTTTGAAGCTTTAAAGTGACGTTGACTTTTTCGAAAAATATGCGTATGCAAACAAATGAGAATTTTGGGCTAAAAATAGACCCTGAGGGTAATATGACACGCAGCAAGAAAAACGTTATTCACAATGTTATCAAAATTGCATATGAAAGAATTTGTAGGCGTTCCGATGATATTAAACACTTACAATATTTTGGTCAACTTACCAGTGATAGTACACCACTTACAATAGTCCACTTCCGGCTTCAGGATGACAAGGCTCATGTCTATACTGGTTAATTTTGATTGCGTGACAAAGGCATTCGCGTTGGTGATGATATAACTGTACGTCAATGTAGGTGCTTGAATGAGCTGAAGGAAGAGTTGGTCGTAATGGATGTGTCTGTTTGGGGCAGTAAGTTGTTTTGTAACCTAAGCAGCAAAATGTTGATGATACTCATTTAAAAGGCGTGCGTAAATTAACAAATGGGATATCTAAAAATGAATCTCAGCAAACCGTCGCCATCACACATTTACGTTTATCCGAACACAGGTGATGTAAATGATATGGAGGTGGTAACCTCTGGTGATGAAAAGTCCGTAATTAAACAAATACAGGAAAGTTTCATTTTCCAATGACTTACCAATGATTACGTCATTAAAGCAGGGATAAACATGTGGTAACCGACTGTGTGTTTTAATAACTAAATACTGACAATTGCGAGAATACCGCAGGAGTTTATTTGAAAACATTTTACAGAGAAACTTCAAGCCGGTTGACAATATGTTAAATAATAATAATTGTGATATTAATGGTATTATACAAAAACATGAAATCTAAATGGAAAAAAGTTACGAAAATAAGGAAAAACACAAGAGTGAGTTTGCATGGTTTGCTGCAAATTGCAGACAAGCAAAACAAAAATCGCAAACATTGCTAAAAAACTTTAGAAAAAGAAAATATTATGAAACGTTAAATGTTTATTTAGAAATAGAAATATATGTGACCATGCACATTTGTTGTATAATAAAAAGAATTTATCTAAAGTAGTTTCATGCGTTCATGACCCGCGTAGATTGTTGTGAGAAATAAAATATTTACTTATTAAATCTACAACTGAATCTTACGTATTATAAGATGACCAGTTTAATCATTTTAAAGATCTGCTTTCTAGTAAATGCAAACAGCATACTGAAACCTGTACTAAGGATGTAGATTTAAACACGCATTTTGATGAAATTGAGCGGTTAATATTTAATTGAATATCTCGGATGAAGAGATACTGAAAAAAATTGAATCACTTAAAATTAATAAAGCTTCATATGGTTATCATTTGCCGCAGCAAATTGCTTTCGGTGTTCATTATTTATTATTCAGTAAACTTTTTACGAAAGGTTAATTTCCAACTAGGTTGGCCATTTCAATATTATTCCTTTACATAAGAAAGGAAATTTAAATGATCCTAATAATAAAAGTGGCATTGCACTTGATGTACTTTGTAAAGTTTATATTACAATTGTTACCAAACGGCTTAATTTTACGCCGAACTTGTTAATAACTTTTTTGTGTTACCAAAGCAGGAATAAGAGCCGGATATTGTATTGTTGATAACACATCTGTATTGCAATCTATTGATTACATATTTTAATATAAGACGCAGATCTTTGTATGTAGGTTTTATAGATTTTCAGAAGGCTTTTCATTCCGTGGACCACACAATACTATACGATATTTTGAGAAGAGATGGAGTTACGGGCAAATTGTATAATACAATTAAAAGTATATACTTTTCTGTACAATCATCCGTACGCTCATGTGGGAATCTTTCAAATAATTTTGAATGTCCAATAGTACTTCATCAAGGTTTTAGTTTGAGTCTTATTATGTTTGCTTTGTTTATTAATGAATTGTATATCTAAATGTCGGAAAAAGATATCAAGGTATCCAACTTTTTCCGGATATTGTTGAAGTATTTTTACTTATGTTTGCCGATCATATAGCACTACTTTCAGATACAATTGTCGGTCTACAGAAACATAACCCTTGCTACAACAATATTGCATTAGTAGTAAAAGTTTTAACGTAAAGTACTTGTATTTAAAAAGGTGGTCAGTTATCTAGAAGAAAATCATGTAAGAAGTATAATGGTAGCCAGTTCGAAATTGTTAGCGTTTGGAATATGTTTTAGTAACAGATAATCTTTGTACAAAATGGCTGAGGCTATGTCAATTAATTTAAAAGCAAAACATGTACTTTTGTTCATTCTCAGTTTATTTCAATATATTTCTTGTTTACCATATAACATATTTTTCAAGATTAACTATTGTAAAGTAGCATCCATAATATTATAAGGATAAGAATTGTGGGGTATTAAAGACAATAAATTTGTAAATATTGTACAATATAGCTTGTAAACGTTTTTTGTTGTTGTTTGTTTTCTTGTAAGTGTCAATGTTTCTGCTTGTAATAACGCTATTCTTGGCGATCTGGGTAGATACCCAATGTATATATTTACTGCAAAACGTTGTATTAGATCTTGTTTGCGGCTAATTAACCTTTCTAGCGATAGATATATATACTATCATTTATAGTTCTATCAAAAGTTTCTTAATGACCAGTGTATGCAAATTTGGCAATAAGAGTGTAAAGAAAATGTAAAATTAAATCATTATACACGTATTATCTTTGCTAGTTTTAGAAGCTCGTAACATTGTTAAATGGTTGAAAAGGGTAGACATATTAAAATCGATAGAGAATATCGTACTTTTATGCTTTGCGAATCAATGTTAGAGGACGAATATCACTTTCATTTCGTGTGTTCATGATATGAAATTTACGTTCATCTTATATATCATTGTATTATTATTGATATCCGACTGCTGAAAAGTTTTACTCTTTGATGGCAACTGAAGTCGAGTCATTGACACGTAATGTTGTTATGTATATTAATTATGCAATGGCAGAAAGAGACAATTTTCTCAAATGTTTTGAATACCCAATGTACAAATATTGAGATTGTATGTTTAATTATATTAGAAATTTGACTATTTCAATATATCCCCAGCAATGCTGATTTTTATTGCATATTTATGCACTGTGTATTGACCGGATGCCTTTTGAACAATACAGCTATTGAATTAATTATAGTGTTACAAAATAGAGGAAGCAAAGGTAGCATTTTGTTTTGCCAGTAGTTACCCAATTAGTTTACCATCCAGTTAGTTTTGTGTACATAAGATAAATAAAGTAATTATATTGATCTGATTAGCAAGTCTTTTTAGAAGCAGGATACATGTTAATCAATTATCTCACTAGGAAAATATGTCTCTTTTTTTCCAATTAACTCGCAAACTAAGTAGCTAATAAAAGTTAATATAAGTGTTTAAATGCTGGCACAAATACGCCACCATGCAAAATACGTCAACAAAGATAATCTTTGATCTGCGAAAAAAAATATTATTGACATTAATATGATACTTTACCTCTTCGAGTCCTTCCAAAAAGAACATCTCGCATTATCCAACGAATGCTGAATATAAGAAACAATAACGTTTAACGAAAATATTATGCACTACTTAAGAACATCTCTTGTACTTTATGAACAGTTTTTGTATCAAATATCGACGAATTTGATTAAAAATACTTTTACGCAAGTATTACAAAAAAGTGCCTATGCATTTCTTAAAAGAATTTCAACCGATTGCTTTCGTAGCTTAGAGGTTAAGGACACCAATATATAATAACTTGACGCTCACCGCCCCATCAGATAATTTCGATTCTATCATGTTAAACGGCCTATATGACGGACGAACAATGGTCTCCTAAGGTACCCGTTTGTGCTTGAAAAAATGCACGAAGTGACAACTGTGGTCATTTGTCAGTCTTTCCAATTTTAAGTCTGTCGTCAGTTAAGACACCAAAACATCCAAATCAAGCTACGCCATGAAGTTGTTAAGCACATTTTTGTTGATCTATCTTTAAGTTAGACCTTTTGTCTGACCCTTAATTGATGCATAATCAGATATACGTGTGGTCTTCAGTCATGAGTAAGAATTTTAAAGATATTAATGAACACTGAAACATCAAAAGTACTAATTTTTTATTTATATCTAAATTGAAATTCCGCTAAGGTGGCCTTAATACGTCAACATAATCTTCAATCTTCAGTTCTTCAATAACGCCGTGTTTACATTGTCCGTGAACTTACCTACAATTGCAATGTTATATCATTTTGGAACATTTGATTTGAAAAATTTTGACTTACGTTAAACAACTGAAATGTAATTTCCACTGGGCTAACAAGTTGCCGCTTCAGGCTGGGATGAAATGTAAATGATATGACCGGGGCATTCAGTTGAAGACCTCCAGACCTGATAAGAAACAAAAAACAAAGAAATGGCGACGAATTTCTACATAAAATATGTATAAATATCTGTCATAGGATAATTTTTCAAATATATATTTATGAAATAAGTTCAGAACAATGTTATAAAGCAAGCATCTGAGAATCATGACTCTACCTTTTGTTAAACCCCTACCCTGCTGGAATTGATAGTTAGCATTTGTCACCGGTTAACTCTTCAGTCGGACCACGTTCTATAGTGTTGGCTCACTTTATATCTCAAAAATTGAAAACAGATAGTTTCAAAAGATGAAAGCTTGAAAAGTTAACCATTTGATATGATATTTAACATTTAACATATTGGAATCAATTTATACAAAAAATATAGCCAAGTTAAGCATTTTTTATAACGCACAGCATTTTGAATTTTTTTTTATGAAAGCAATCAATTTTTTAGCATTTGAAGCCAAAAAATTGTGAAGAGATAAAGACATAACTAGTATGTGTATATCATTTTTATGTTATTTTAGAGTATTTCAAGAGTTTTTAGTAAGGTACCGCGTGTATAAATCCAGAATCATGCTAAGCAAGAAAGTACAATATTATTTAACATACCCATTTTACAAAGTTTTATAACCTGGTATAATTGATAATTTTCTTAGCAGTTGCAACTTACTTATCTATGAAACTCTACATTATATATATACTGAACAAGCAAAGAAACTTCCCATATGCTTCAGTGGAGATATAGTGGTATTTAAAAAAGTCCTAATATCAAACGAGTACATATTTTCACGCAAACGATTATGTGTCCGACAAAACAACTTTTACCTCGATTTTAACTCGTTTTTGCAGGAGGAACCCAAAGAACGCGATTTTAACATGCATGCGCGGACCACATTCGTGTAAATTTTATGAAAAGTTTCAGCGCAATTTTAAAGACTTTCATATCAATAAGAAAACGCGATGAATTAATTTCTCAGTTTTCCTTATTTTTGATATGCCTAGAATTCGGCAAAATTTACGCGAACGTGTCATTGGCATGCTCAATGCTAGTATGACGATGAATGCTATAGCTATGAATATTGGATGTTCTACTCGGGCTGTTTGACACCTTAGATAACGTTTTCAAGTAACATGGCGTACAAAAAATATACCACGAAGTAAACGTCGACTCGTCACAGTGCGTGCCGAAGACCGCTATATTCGAAAGACCCACCAGCGCAATCGTATCCAAAATGCCAGAGATACAGCTGCTAACACCCCTGATACACATAACAACAGTTTATCTGCCCAAACAGTGCGCAATCGCTTGCGCGACAGTGTGCTCTCTGGAAGTCGATCATTGTTGACTGTGTTTTGGGTGACGTCACAGCGTAAATCTTGTAAATTGGACATGAACACACCAATGCTAGCTTAGACAACAATTGAAAGCATTCTTTTTTCTGGCAAGTCGAGGTTTTCATTCATCGAGCTGATAGCAGGGTTCGCGTATACCGTAGGAGAAATGAACGTTATGCTGACTGTTTTTGAACGAAACTAATTTTATGGTGGGAGATTTCTGTCCTGGTCTGGACAGGTATAACATATGGTTTTAGCACTTATTTCGTCGCTATCGAAGGGCATTGGAACGTCACCGAGATAAAATACACGAGAGACATGTTATCCCACTGTTTCAAAAAAAATGCTAATATTTTTCTTTTTCAACATGATAATGCCACAAGCAAAACACCTAGGGACTCTATTATTAATTTTTTCAGGGCGAATAACATTGCATTTATTACTGACACGTCTGATAAACGTCCTGATTTAAATTCCATTGACCATCTTTGGGATAATTTTGACCATCGTGTAAGATGTCACCCTTTTCCTACGTCAAACGCCATTTACCTAAGACAAGCCTTAATTCAGGAATAGAACAACATTCCACGAGCCGAAATCAAAACGCTGATTCCAGACAGTCCTTCGTGCTGAAGGTGGTTATACCCGATATTAATTTGTGATTTTGTAGGGCTCCCCCTTCTGCATTTAAACTACCATTTCACTACTCTTGGACATTCTCGTCTCAATATTTTTTCACGAAATTCTCTTTTGATGCATATAAATCTACTTTAATCCTGATTTTCATATGCGTATCTCTTCCCTTTAATTCAGGGGAAGTTTCATTTTGTTTTGTGCAGTATATTTTTTAATTATAATTATAAAAATATGATCAATCAGCACAAATAATTGAACAATGCATGTGTTATAGACCTTCTTACCAATTCTAATTAACTGGATCATTTTGAACTTCTTCATGCATTTGGTAAAGTTAACAATGGGTCGTAAAAACTGAATTGGAAATTTTATTTGCATGCAAACAAGTATTTTATAAAGTTGTACGGTCACGAGATGTAATAAAGTCTTTGTTATTATAAACAAAACATTCAATAGATCATTGTGGTGATATTACATTTGCAAACAGGAGATTATGACGTAAAGTTGAATTAATCTTCTAAGAAAATTATAATTTAATATAAATAAACCTACATAGTGCTGTTCGTAAAAGACGGTATAATCATTGAAAGATTTCTGTATATTATTCCACTAAAAGATTCAACAGTGCCTGCAAAGTAGTAACATTTAAAAAACACACATTATTTCATATTACAATTTAAGCATGCATTTAAAAATATGATTATTGTGTACTGATATTTTCAAAAATTAAAATATCAGAAATAGAAACAATAATGTAATAAGAAAATTATTGTTAAAATTATAAAAAAGGGCTTCTTGGAAAGTTATTTTTATCAGGAAGTTTCTTCCATGTTTTGAAAGCAAACATTACTCAGGTCACGTTGCTTCACAAGTCATTATTATTTCCGTTTAAATAGCAGTTGATAAGCTTATTGCTGCTAATACGCAATAAGATGAAAAGTGTGAGCATAAGAATTTAGAAACGTTATTTTTCATAAGGAAGTTCCTTCCATGTGATGAGGGCAAACGTTACACAGGTCACGTTGCTTCACAATACGTAATTATTTTCGTTCGAAGAGCAGTTGATAATGCTTCTTGTTGCTTTTACTCAATTCGACGGAAAAGAGTGGAGCATAACAATTTATACGATTTTACTTTTCATATATTTCTTAAATAGAATATTTTAAGATGACAATGAATTATATAACAGTTGTGAAATTGGAGAACGTATTTGATCCATAAAACTATGAAAAATAATTATTATAATTAAGTTTAATAGTAACAAAAACACATATTTTAATCGTTATTGTTTGCAAACATAGTTTGATACATGTAAAAAAGGACAACATACTGTCACAGTCAATCAAAAGTTTGTCCTTCCTTGGTCTAGCCCACTCTGAGACACCTTCTTTTTCACGTTCAGGGAAATTCAGAGCTTCGCTACAGGATTGCACTGGTCCCATTTTTAAATCTGCCATATAATAAGTGGTTATTAATTACGTCATTATCAGATTAATGTATACTTTTATGTTAACATGAAATGAATTAGATTCTCTATTCAATTTGATTTTAAAATCGATGTAAGCGTTTGATATTATTTTGATAAGAATTCCAAATGCAGGATAGTCTATTTATCGGCATTTAGTGAAATAAATTGATACTACGGTGTAATTTTCTAAACAATTCATCTTAGAGAAGTAACTTTGAAAATCAGTTAATTTCTAATTTTTAAAATAAGAGAGGCGTACACAAATTTGACTTTGATATCTCTGCAGTGACATTTTTTGAAGTTGTCGATATCTTCTCCACAAAACTGTCTGTTATCTTCAGAACAACGTCTGGCCCGGAGCCTGTCTAAATAAACAAATTATGATCAGAACAAAGTATTTACCTGTCCAATGTCTTATAAAAAACATACTTAAGGCAGAAGAATGTCTGTCACAGAACCAGTCTAAAAGCATGTATTATAATAAGAATGATGCCTATTCTATCCGAGAATCTGCTAAAAAACTTTACAAAAGAAAAACAATGTCTAACATGGAATATGTTTATATAACAAATACCATGACGGGAACAATATATTCGCAGTAAGGTGTTTATGAAAAGCATTTCATGATCATAACAATTTACACCGATTGTCATGGAATGACACTTAGTTGTCACATTGAAGGTTCCTTGATAACCGTCGTATGAACACATCTCTTTCTTAATTCAAAATTTCATCATTACCATAACTAAATGTTGAATTCTGCTGAAGCCTGCGCAGGGGTGGGGGGGGGGCTTGGACGGTAACTTTCACTTTTTAGTACCCTCAATCAAACTGAACCTGCATCATATTCAATTTTATAGTTTTCGGCGTTCTTTATGGATTCCGTTTTACTCTATTGCATAAGAATTACCTGATTTATGTTCACCTTCCAAGTTTGTGTTGTACTTTCATCCAGAATATTGTTCATTGTTTGTAAATATGCCTAAAATTAAGCAATATATGTTGTTGTTTTTTGCAATACCAAAACGTTCATTCAATTTTTTATGCTGCTATCTTTTTTTATGTTGCTATCTAGTTTCATGTCCATATGACATTTTACATGTCTGTATACTACATGTAATCCAATCTGTTAATCAGTTAAAGCACACTTGGGTATTTTATTAAGTGATATCTACAAACGGCGTTTTAGAATTAAATCAGTAACAGAGCTCATCTACACAAAACAACCATTGGAGAGGTATTTTAGCTAGAAAATTTTTTTATGATCTGAACAGCATGGCAATGTCTAAATATATTAAACCATCAGTGTAATACTGAGCTGCCACGCAGCATTTTACTATTAACATCCTGTTGTAATTCTGGCGTGTTGGGCTTATAGAATATGGACTGACATTTCAGAAATTTTATTAATCATGCACTATACTGATACTAGTTAATATTTTCAGGTAATATTTTTAACGATTTTACGTGATGAAATTATCTTACGTTTGTTACATTTTCAATGTTTGTTGTGTTGACAGTTACCACATCAATTATCTTTGTAAGTGTATTAATTGCAGTGTCTATATCTCCGATAAAAAGTGTACTGTTCTCGTCATTGTCGGATGTCGCAATTGATAGGTCATCTAATATTTCAACTATATCTACCTGACCAGTCTTCGTGTCCTCAATCAACTGTTATACAAGAAGAACAACTTGTGTACAAATTAAATAGTTTCAAAAACAGCCATAAAGGTATAAAGAATAATTTCGATTTAAGCAAAGCGTTAGTAAACCTTTTTGGATACTGAAGTTCAAGCCAAGAAAAATGAAATGTATAGATTTCCTTAGTTGAAGCATTTTCTCAAAAAGCGGTGCCAATGTACACATATTGATTAATATTTCTTTTAATGAGAAAGTCATGACGATTCCATTTGAAATCTAATTTATTTACATTTTAAATTCTCTGTTTGAAGAATATATCATTTATTTATTATAACCAGAATGGTTAATGAATGACTTTAGATTTTTAATGTAAGGAAGCTTTTACTGACGCATGGTAATGCCTAATTTGATGCACGGAGTTTTATTATAAAGTGAAAAATGCCGGATAGCCTATCTGAAATTATTATTTCTATTTGCATTTATTTACCTTTTTGTAAATGTTATCAATCGATGATTTCGTACAGTTGTACACGGGGTCCTGATAAACTCCACTTTTATTACAGTACCGTGATACCTGGCCTGCAAAAAAGTATTGGTATAAGTTGGTATTGTATGGTTATAATAAGTTTTTCGTGTACTAAATAAAATAAGTATTTGTTTTTGTACTCTGTTTGGCACCTATTTAACGTGCAGCAAAACAATTAGAAGAAAGTTCAATTTCAATATGTACACCTTTGTCATGTCAACACACGTGTATTCCCAAAAACATATAATATTATAGCAGTGTTATTCTGTATCAAATCTGGTATGCAATAAAGGCTGTCTTTAAACGTACTAATTGAAGTAAAACCGACTTATTGTGTTTAAGAGCAAACAAAAGCGACCGACACTTGAAGGTAAGACCCTGTATTCACATTTTATGTGTTATTTGTATAAATGTATAGGAAGACTTGAAAATAAATTTTATTTGATACAAACTTCACATGAATTTTAAATAACCATTTAGTATGCCATTAAACAATACAAAATTATCACTAAAAGCTGACTCGGACAGTGCAAGTTGTGGGCTGGGTCCATATTCCAAGTGTATTTTGGGGAAAACGTTAAAAGTTTAATAATACCATTTCATTTTCAAGTGCGTAACAATTGGATTACCGTCAACCACTTTTATTAAAAAATTATAATCATGGTCAAAATGTAATATCTTCAATAGTTCTAACAATCTCAAAACTGTTATTGTTTATTTGATTTGTATTGCCATATAAAAATTTAGACATTAGAAGCATAACAGAAAATAATACCAATATATCCAGCCGGGCATTTATTCCAAGTTGTCTGTTCTGGGATCCCTGTATCCCATTGTATATTCTCGTCATCTGTATCGCTTAAGCACTTAGTAACTGAAACGGGTATTTATTGGAGTAAGAAATAACTTTTTTTTATTCTATAAAAACATATTTGTTTACATTCATGATCGGTTTCTTACAAAATGTATGTTGTTAGTATTTAGTAAGCACTCTCCTGTTGTTTAATTGGTTGATGTCCTACTACATGTCTTTGCGACGATACTGCTTTTATATTAATGTTTTCATTCATTTTTCAAAAGATGTATTTTCTTTTACTTTTATCAAATTATTTAAATGCATAACTTAAACACATTACTAAAATGCATCATTTCTTATATACACTATTTATTAAATGTGTTGCTTTGACACTTTATATAAATACGTTACCTAAATTCAAACAATTCTAGTTCAAATGCTTTATCTTGTCTACCTATTTCCGAACAACCAAGAAATATATCTGAATTGTATAGATTTGCAGCTGAAATACTTACATTCAATATTTAAGGAAAAAGTTGTATTTAATGTTGGAAAGGCTTTGTCTGAAGCCCTAACTGAAAGAGTGCAATTAATGATGTTGCTCGAAACTTCTTTTTGCAGTTGTACCCTTCCATTAGAAGTAATGTTAAACACTGAAGGAAAACAATATCATTGATATTATATTGAATTTTTACGTATTTTAAGTTTTCAAACTAACATGGTTGCTGGTTTTTATAATTTCAATGAAATACTTTACAATTCATGGCTAGATGTTTTAAAAGAAACTATACTATAGCTAACACTAAAATAACCTACTGATGTATACAGTTTGTGACTATGGAACAAACAGAATGCAGTAAAGAGTTTAGCGCTACTACTAATGTAATCTTTTTCATACAAAAATATATGTGGTAGAAATATCAGAATTATCTTTTTGTCAAGTTTAAGTCACAGCTTCCCTTTTATATTTCTTTCTTGACGACCTCTAAACTTATGTTCAGGAATTTGACCAACATGAATCAATAGCACGTGATTTCAATCAAGAAAGATAGTGCACCCAACTATTATAAGCAAACTGGGAAAACATCTGAAATATATAACTATGAAAGGTCAACAAACAATCCCTGGTACTTGAAATTATTTGACTTTGGCCCACAGTGTGCCTTCTCTACGACGAGAACGTCTCTGGATGAAATTGGAGACCTATGATAGAAATAAAAATTATAGAAATGATTCTGCATTTATGTGCCACTTACCATCCGAACACTTGTAAATACTACAGTACTGCCATCTTAATTTAGGGTCTGTAGTAAAACACCATGGCATTCCTTCCCCTCTGGGATCTCGACAATAGTTAGCAGCTTCAGAAACAGAAATATCTGGAAACATATGGGCTTGATTGCATTTATGTCTGTGAGGTTTATGTGAATCCCACCACTGACACGTATGCCCGTCGTGCGTCGTGTTTATAAAGCCGTTGTATCGGTTAGAAGAAGTCTTGAAGCAATCTGAAACTATAACGGTGAAAACCTTTTGTTATTGTTCATACTTAATTTTCATTTTTTTCCCGGCTATTAGTTAAAATATAATCTGAATTCGGTCAAATAATATTTGATCCGAATTCGGTATCATTATATACAATCATCAGTCTGATTATATACAAATGAAATAAATACATAATAAAATCTATTGCAGAATAGCATAAGCATGTACTCATAGAATCATTGGAGCTTTAAGTTTGTTAAAAAAAAACAAGGAAATTTATACTAGTATTAGTTACGACGGAATACAAGCACAGTTCCACAAACCAAAAACTTACAGTAACAACTGTCTTAAATCAAAGAGTATGTTACTTCTTTGAAGAAAACGACAGCCCTGATATAGTTTCGGGCACGACAAAAACTGTCTAAACTGGTAACGATTGCACCCTTTGTCCAACGAGTTTGGTTTTTCAAAATTTATTGAAAATTGGTCTTATATCACCGACGGCTAATATTATGATTTTGGAACTGATAGAAATGAAGCAGTATTTATTTGCCACTTACTGCCCGAACACTTTTGAATATCACAATACCGCCATCTTGCGCCAGGGTCTGTTGTGAAACACCACAGAAACCCAGCGTTGCCGTTTACTTTCTTGCCGGGATATCGACAATAGTTAGCAGCATCAGAAACAGAAATGTCTGGAAACATTTCGGCCCGATTGTATGTATGTCCCTGAGGTTTTTGTGAATCCCACCGCTGACACGTGTGCCCATCGTACGTCGTGTTTTTAAAGCCGTTGTATCGTTTAAAAGTAGTATTTAAGCAATCTGAAACTATAAAGATGAACACCATTTGTTACCTTTTATACTTAATTTGCATTTTCATGTTTTCTTCCAGGCTATTAGTTAAAATATTATATGAATTCTGTGAAGGAACATCAGATTTTTTTGGTATTATTATAAACAATCAATAGTCTGAGTACATACAACTGTGATAGGACATCATAACTATGTGGTCAACACATATTACTGTATGAATGATCTTTAAGCTTTTTCAAGGCAAAAGAAAGAAATTAATACTGGTATTAGTTATGATGAAATACAAACGCTGTTCCACAAATCAAAAACAAACTTACAGTTGCAACTCTCTGAAATCAAAGAGTATGTCACTTCTTGAAAATAATCGACAGCGCTGATATAGTTTCGCGCATGGCAAAAATTGTCTAAAGTGGTAACGATTGCACCTTTTTTTGTCCAATGAGTTTTGTTTTTCAAAGTTTGATGATTGCAAACTGGTCTTATATCACCGACGTCGATAATTTTGATCTTGATTATGGAATGATCTTTTAACCCTCCGCCGTCCATTACCTTGAAATATATAGTCATATTTTGATTAAAATCCTTTTGGGGACAAAGTAATTAACGGAAGAAAACATATCGGGATTGACAACCCGGAGTGATGCTCTCGTTGTATAACGGTAAGGTCTGCACGGATATTCGTTCCTTTAATTAAGAGCAGGTTACAGAGTGAACCCAAACATTAACGCTATCCGAGTGACTTTGAAACAAATGCATGTACAAGATATTCTTTCTTTTATTATTACGAAGTATGTGTTCCGTACAAGAGTGTTAAAGCAAAAACGGTCAAAATAAGAAATTTAAAGGCAGTTAATTCTATAAAAATTTGTTTTTAAATAAAAACAGAGCTAACTTGATGTACATAATACATTTTTATAAATTTTATTATATAATTCATATTTCATTTCATTTTTCATTTCGTTTTTATTGTGAGTTTATTAATTCAATTGATAAATATATAACTTGAAATTCGTGAAAAAGAAAAAGAACCGCTCACCGCGACTTCAAAAGTGAAGGTAGGTCCACGTCTTTCATCGTGAATGACATTTTTACTGAAAATGGTGCCTCATTGTAAATGTATGCAAACGTCAATTTTATAAAATAAAGACAATAATGAAAGAAGCTCGAGTTAATAAAAATTTCAATACCAAAAAAATTATTTATTTATTTATCAAACCCTTATTTATTTATCTTACTGAATTTTCATTCCTTCCTTCATTTTAGTAAGCATTTTGTAAGGTTTTTTTATGATTATTTTAGTAACAATTCAAGAACGTTGTCTCACAATAAAATTCATATCTAAGGAGGATCATGACGAATTTAATACAATGTCGTCAACTGTCATGAAAGTGTTTGCAAAAAATATCGCCATTTTTTTCAAGGAAATACCTTTATCTTTATGTTGTATTTATTTATATGTTTATATTTGTATTTATTATTTATTCATTTTTTACGGGAGGGGGTATATTTATTATCAAAATAATTATTCTCAGGATGAAAAAGTAAGAAATATTTCATAGTGATTTGCACCAAATATTTCCTCTCCATAACATTTACCGCACTCTATCTGTGCAGATTGCGATGCGATTACATTTATTTTCAAAAAAAGATAGCGAGTGTGTTTTTACTTCTGGAAGTTAAATAAACCGCCTTAAACCGCTATAAGATATGTCATCACAACGGTTTAGATCCAGAGCAAAAAGTGCCACAAGTTTTGTTAAATAACAAGAGATGTAATCAATGTATTTGAACAGCTGGAAGTTGATCAATCAATGAATATATCATCGCAAGGGTTTAAATCTAGAACATAAAAGCGCCAAATACTTTCATAACCATATATTCTTTGAACAAGAAACACCATGTCACCAAGTTTGATGCAAAAGTGTATGTTTGTCAGAAATAGTAAAATACAGAGTTACTACATATCTTTACCTGTTCCAGTATTCATCCGCATCTAGTACTGAAGCTGTCCTAATTTGGATAGTATCATTTGATGATTTAACCACTTCAAACCATTCATTTATATCTATATCTAGAAAATAAATCGAATTACATAATAATATCCCGCACAACAAAGTTGTAAGGGGGAATACTGAAATCAGCTTGTCCGTCCTGCTGTCCGGCCGTCCGTCCGGCCGTCCGGTATACTGAAATCAGCTTTTCCGTCTTGCCGTCCGGCTGTCCGGCCGTCGGTTTTTTCTTGTCCGCCCAATAACTTAAGATTCCTTTGACCCACAGTCTTCATATTTTGCATGGAGGTTAGTCATGAAAAGTAGATGACCCCTATTGATTTTGAGGTCACCAGGTTAAAGGTCAAGGTCACAGGTGCCTTGACTTCAAAAAGCTTGTCCGCCCAATAACTTAAGATTCCTGTGACCCACAGTCTTCATATTTGGCATGGAGGTTAGTCATGATGAGTAGATGACCCCTTTTGATTTTGAGGTCACCAGGTCAAAGGTCAAGGTCACAGGGGCCTTGACTTCTAAAAGCAGTCCGCCTAATAACTTAAGATTCCTTTGACCCACAGTCTTCATATTTGACATGGAGGTTAGTCATGATGAGTAGATGATCCCTATTGATTTTTAGGTCATTGGGTCAAAGGTCAAGGTCACAGTGACCTTAACTAAAAAAACCTTTTCCCCTCCATTGCTTAAGAATGCCTGTCCGCAGTGTATTGATTTTGACATTTTCACATTTGAAGCATGTAGAATACATAACTTAGCAATGCACTTGTTTAGTAACCTCAGATTTGGCGGAGAGGATGTCCTTGAGCTCTAAATGGCCACTGTTGATTCTGACTAAGTGGTATGCGGGGGTATTCACGCCATGACAGTGGCAGTTCTAGTTATATTAAATAAAATCAAATCTATATCAGAAAGGAATATTTGTTTTCTTTACAGGTATGTTTTTAATAAAACGTACGAACCAATACCATATCAGTTCCGACATTCAAATTTGTTTCTTTCTTTTACGAAACAACAGAGGCATTTTTATCTTGTATTAGATCGACATTTAACATTTAGCAAGGCATAACCTGGAATGCTGATACAGAATATGAGAACATTAGGAAAAACGACAACAATAAACGCAACTGTTTAAGTGTATAAGCTATATCCGATAAATTTTTATACAAATTTATACAAATTTTCAAACAGGTAAATAAGTTTGTTTTAATAATCATTTAAATTACAATATTGATAATAAATTTACAATCCGCAGGCAGCATATGTTAGGCTTTAACACACTTAAGCAAAATATATGCTTGTCAATAATTGTTAAGTTTAAACAGAGTATTCGTTACAAAGTGAATAATGTGTGAATTTATTGTATTATTTAGCTCAACATTCAATCAATATTGAATAACACACAATTTGATTTGAGATACAATTAGCTTATAATAACCCGAGTGATATTGAATAACGAACTGAAATAAGAATTTTAACCTGCAACGACTAACAACAACATATGTTTTTGCCAAATCGTCGTATTTAATAACATGTGAAACACAATTTATTTGCTTTAAGCAAATGTAAGCAATGGAGGAATTATTTATAAGAAATATAAAACAATATTTTATTTATTTAATTTGTTTAAACAATAAACTAGAGTAAAAATACTTCTTTGAAGAGTATTTTAATAAAAACAAAAAATGTTAAACTACCTTCCCGGGTTTCTATTCCAACTTGTAAATCTCCGAAATTCCCATCATCTGGATCAGATATTGAGAAGTTTGCTACTATTGTACCGACTGGGACATCTTCACGTACTTCCGTTAAAAGGTTTTTCGGTAGAATAGTTGGTCGGTCATTCACTTCCTTAACATCTATCCTTATTGGAACTATATTTAATGTTTCATTTCTGTACGGCTCTCTCAGTACAATGACATTCGTCTGTTTTCAAATTAAACAATGCATGATTCAATTATGAACGATATGGTGTATAAGGTTTCAATTTTACATTTGTAAAGAACTCATGATGTTTTAAGGAAGGACACACAATTTTTTAGAGCCTTTGATCGTTTCAAGTAAGCTGTATCATAAGATAATTTGTACTTTCTTGTCGGGGCTAAGTCAATGATGGACAGGTTCAACTTAACCACTCTCATATTACTTTATAATATCGTCGCAGACTTTTTACTTTAATTTTATTTACGAGATCCGAACCTATTACAATCAACGTCAAAATGTCGTAATAAAGTAATCTTGCTTATAATGCATGATTGTATTCGGGAATAGACTTGATGAATTACTTAAATACGTTTCAAAACAAAACGAGCTATTATTGTTAATATTGTTTACTATAATATAAATATGTATCAAAAGATTTAACAAAGGAATCAAATGTGAAATCATTATATCAAAGGTGAAATCATTAACAAGGCTATCAAGTTTAAGCAGAATTTATTGTACGTTTGGCTTATCATGTGTAGATATTTTTAATCTTTTAAACACGATTTCGTTTATACGTTATTTTATTCTAATTGAACGATTTTGAGACAAAAATTAAAATACATGCATATGTAACGAAACATTTAATAAGGAAATATTAATCAATCTCAAATGTCTTGTTTAAGACCATCTCAAATGTGTTAATTGGGGTCTTATCTTAAAGGGATTATGTGAAGAAGTGTGCATTATGTCATTTTATGGGCTCAATAAATTAAACAATATTCAAGTAAAGCACATATTATCAAAAAGTTGTTGATTTTTTAGACATTTATTTCTTTATTTCTTGTAGGGTTATAAAAGTTAATAATAATGGAACCATATTTTATTCAACTTCGAATTTAAAAACAGATGGCATTACATCAAGAAATTGGAAATTATTTTGAACAAAAATTTTTTTTTTTCGAAAAAGTTATAATTATCTCCTACAAAATGGTGTCATAAACGTGTCAGCAATATAAAAGAAATACGGGGAATGAAGATCTATAAGGTATGGTCATAAAGAAAGATACTAAAATGGTAAATACATCTACTTACGTTCCATGTGTTTATATACAATTCATTCTTTATTGTTAAAATAAGGTAATTTAAATTTCCTGTACTGGCATGTTCTATCGAAAAGAGTCTGTGTTCGTCATATGTATTTTTTAACCAAAAATAAACGCTTATACTGTTCCAATTGTTGCAAAATAATTGAACTTTAGTTGATCTGTCGTTCTTTGGAAGGTCGTCACTAATTGATAGGTTTATAAAATCGGGTGTGCAACCTACAATAAAAATAGATTAACAATGATTACAATTGTTTAGACATTCAGTGCTGGACCTGGCAGTCATGAGCACCGTAACAAGTCTAAAACCAGGTCAGGAGCATGCACATCCGGAGATTCTTACCAGACTTGAAACTGTAAACTGTAAATAGCACACTTGCATTTATTATTTTTTCCCGTAAAAAAAGAATTTTCTGATTTAAAAACATGACAATAGCTGTAAATTCAGTAGATCTTTCAATCATTAAAAATTTTCTTTAACAAAAATGTATCTCAGCGTTTGATTAAAAGACATTCTGTCTCTGAAACACATAGATATTTCCTTTTGTAAAAATGGCTCAAATGGAGTCTTATGACTTTAGGTTAATGGTGTATAGCATGATATATCCCTAAAGAAAGTAGTGCTTTAAAAAGTAGTCTTCATAAAAGTAGCAAACTGTAAACAAAGTAGTGTTTACCTTGCAAACAAAATACTAAATCACTATAACTGTACTTATTGCTAAAGAGCAACGAAAGAGACAGATGAATCAGGTAATTGGTCAATGGATAACTTTTTTGAAAATATAACCATTGGCAAACAAAAACGACAATAAAAAACTTTTGAAAATAATTAAAAAGTTAACATTTCTGATGTAAAATGGGCCTTTAACTGACATACATTAACGGGAAGGAAACTAAAAACTATAATAAAAGAGACAAAATCTTCATGACAATATCAACACTGCATACTTTTGAATGATGTCTCAAATTGAACAATATTTATACAAAAATGTGAGACATTTATTTTTTCACCACCCAAACAATAATGTACCGACAACAATGCCTTAATTTTTAAAGGTTTGTTAATTGTGATGATATCGTTTTATGGTTTAAAGCATTGTATCTTTACTACGCTTATTTTCTAAAATATAATTATTTATTATATTAAAATCTAGGTAAAACAATTTATTATATTTTAGGAACATTTCTAAATAAGTACCGGCTGAATTCCGAGAATTACAGATTTATTCCATTCATATTTAAACCAAGCTTCAAAAGCTATAAATATTTAATGTGTTTGACTATTTCAAACTTTTTATTCTAATCTAGGGACGTGCCATTTCAACACCAGATTGTCGTACACTCATAGCATACAAATGTATGAGGACAATTATGTACAGCTATAATTGCAATTAAGTTTTGTATTTTGTGTGAAAAATACTTCAACATTTCCGTATTTGTTAGATAATAGTCAATGTTTATTCATATGATCTTTCCTAAAATTAATGAAGTGCCAGGTCAATATTGTTGGACAATAATAGAACTTGGATGAACATAATTAAGCAATAGACATCAACTTTGCGTCTATTGTAACAGTTGTAGAATAAATTATGTTTGTGAAGTTATAAAATCATGCAAGCCGGTATGTGAATATCACAAAGCATGCTAGAATTATAAATGTATTTTGTAATTGAAAAAAATAAAATAGACGAAAAAACAAGAAGTGACTAAAACAAAATAAATGTTAAATGTTTGCGCTTTGTTGTTTTGATAAAGGCTAAGCTGTACTGATTGTACGGATTGTAATAATGCAACCCTTCGAAGAAGAGGGAGTTAATTATTTTGCTAATGTCGGTCGGTCTGTAAATCTGTCGGTCAGTCTGTCTATAGACCACATGGTTTCTGCTGATAATCTTAAAAAAACTATTTATCACAAAGTGTTCATATTTCACATAATGATTTATCATTTATAGTTAATTACCCCAATTGATTTTTGGGTCACTAGGTCAAATGTCAAGGTCACAGAGGCCTTAAATATCACAATTGTTTCCGCCTATCATGACACCTTAAAATGTATTCATCACAAAGTCTTCTTATTTCACATAGTGATTGGTCATATCGTGTAGATGATCATATTGGTTTTTGCAGGTCAATGTCACAGGGGTCTTAAATGTCAGAGTGGTTTCCGGTCATAATCTTGGTTACAATTACAATTCATTACAAAATCTTAATTTTGGGGTCACTATGTCAAATGTCACGGTCACAGGGGCCTTGCATGGTAGTAATATTTTCGCTCATAATCTTGGTACCTTTTTATCACAAAGTCTTCATATTTCACATATTGATTGTTCATAACTAGTAAATGAGCCCTGTTGAGTTTGGGGTCACCGGATTATATGTCTATGTCACAGGGTCCTTGAATGGTAGTATGATTTCCGCTCATTATCTTGGAAGATAATTGTAACAAGGCCTCATAGTTCACATAGTGATTGGCCATAACCAGCAGATGTATTCTTGAATGTTAGCATGGTTTCCGCTCATTATTTTTGAAAGTTATTAATCACATTTAAAGTCTTTATATTTATAATAAAGATTGATCATAACTATAATATGACCCCTTTTGTATTTTGGTCACAAGTTTAAAGGTCAAAGTCATAGGAGTATTTAATGTCAAACTGGTTTCCGTTCATTATCTTGAAAACTATTTATCACAAAGTCTTCATTATTTTTCTTCTTTTTTTCATAATTAAACATTACCATATACCCATTTATGGCAAGTTTCTATAACAAAATTATCAATAATGTGAGTCAAGGGCTATAACGGAGGGAATATGTGTCGTTCGGCATTTCTTATTTATGTAATTAATTGTTGTTTTCGTTGATGGTGTGGGGTGAAAGAAAATAAGTGGGGAAAAATAAGTGTCTTATTGTACCCAATATAAAATAAATCTTATTGTACAATTGAAATAAACTTTGCAATTATAACTCATCTAAGGACTTGAATACTACTTCAACTAATATGGATCCTTCATCCAGTTGTTTTTTTAAACACATGGCTTTTGAATATCTTGAATATCCTTTATTCAAGTAAATTCAATTAATTTTACAATTAAAAGTTTCCAGAAGAAATTAAACAGCCACAAAATGTCATATCTGCAAATGGAGGAGGTTTAAATTTTAGTCAGGAGGACGAACCGTGAAGCTGAGCACAGGGCCATTATTTAAACTATCTTGGTAGAGCCTGATAAGATAAGATTTTCATGTTTACTGTTTGCATGTATTAACAGAAAATATAATCCTATCAGTGCAGAACAAATGTTGTCCCTAGAATCATACTTTGAACACTCTAAGAAGATTCTTGTATTAAAGATAATAATGGTACATATGCTTCGGCCTTTTGATTTCAGAGAAAAGGATATAATAAGGAAATTATAGAAAATCAATGACACCTGGAAAGTGCAAATTTTGATTCTAGGATCATAACTTTAAAATTTTGGTAAAAGTGTACTAGAAAAAGTAGCATGTCAAGAACGTAACATTCACAAAGAATAACTTTTATTATTTTATATGTATACATACAGAAAAGATTTAGACTTTTTGATCCAAACATAATTTGGACCTCAGAATGATATTAAATCAACCAACAAATCAACGCTCTAGCTTTTGTATATTCAGAAAAAGAATTTATAAATTGTCATTGTTATACCACCATTTTGCTCAACTACCATTAATTAATGCAAACGTTTGAACATCCTAGGTTGAAAGGATAATCCCATGAAGAATAGTTGACTTACACTGACAATGGAGATGATCTTTTAATTAATACATGGCGACAATCGACGCACGACGACGAAGTGAGGGCTACGAGTATCAAAATAGCGAACCACAAACATATTATGTTTAAATGAGCTAAACAGGAAAACCAGTTCTTCTTACATAACAGTTATTTATAAGCCCACATATTATTATGGCCACTACTTTCATCATGCTTTGTTCTTTACAAATGTCATGCTGCATTGCAGCTTTTAGAGTAATCATATACGGCTTAATATTGTCAAGGACTACGTTCTGTTAATATTATTTCACCTTTTATTTATATATTTCATACTTGCCTTACCGATATATATCAGCTATCGGAATCATTTTTGCAGAAGAAAAATCGCGCTAATAAGAAATTGAAAATATTGCACTCGATATTTTTGGCTTGTTAAAGGGAGTAACAGAAAATCGCTAAACTATGGTTAAATGAAACTAAATCACATTTAACCAAGCGTTAAAAATAACCTAATGCTAGTATATCGTACCTATTTCCCTTAAATAAGAGTCATAAATGACGTCTACTGATGTTGTTGAAAAGTCTGTATTTCATACTTTTTAATCTTGTCACGTGTAAAACCCTTAATGAATAATAAAATTATCCTTATCAATTAATTAAGTTAGATAATCAAGATCTAGACAACAACAACAGTAATGTATTTGATGTCTTCGAACTTCTTTAAAATTTCGCTATCAGATCATCTACAACAAATAAAAGTTATAAATGTTAAATCATTTATTAGGAGAGATTTCAATATCGAAAAGGAAAAGGCTCCCTAACATAGTTTCGCTGCTAATACTGGAACTTATAAACTGCATCCGTGAAAAGGTTTCACAGACAGTCTTTGCTTAGGAAAATTGTGGCTGAAGAGTGAATAGGCCTATAGAAGTTTAACTGAATTTTTCGAGTGATAAATGTCTCTCAATTATGGAGTTAAATATAAACTATTAACGTTATTATGATCTTAGTCAATGGTTGCAATTATCAGGCAACTAGGAGAACAGTGACCGGTGTCGGCGCGGCAAAAGATTCCTTAATTTTAAACTTGGCAATAAATGAGTATTTCTGGAACAATCAATACTTTTTGTTAAGTTTGACCTTTTGAAACTATGTTTTAACCTTATTTAACAATTTGAAGTCTGGCGGGAATACTGTGCGCCAACATGAATTTAACGGAAGTTAAATCCGACCAAGTGTCGCAAAAAGCTTAAAGAGTGAGAAAATGTATATTGTACAATATGGTGAAGGTCACATTTATTTTGTATAGCTTGCCGGACATATTCTCCTACGATTTCGGAGGTTGGGGCTCCTGTCATTAAGTAATGTTTACTTCAATACTCATATTATCTTATCTGTTACAAGACAACATAGCAAAAAAAAGGTATTCAGATTTAACATCACATTGGTTATTTCTATGGTTTTTTATGGGTTTCAGCGAATTTAATAACATGTATTTTTACTTTAAGAATAGCGTGAATCTGTTATGTTATGTTATTAAGTTTCAAGTAAATTGCTTAACACTCGATAAAATAAAAGTAAAAGAATAACCAGTTTAAAATAATCAAATTAAAGGTTTCTCTTCTTCTTCTTATTTTTCTTCTTCTTCTTCTTATTATTATTATTATTATTATTATTATTATTATTATTATTATCATCATTGTCATCATTATCATCATCATCAACATTATTATTATTATTATCATAAACATTATTATTATTATTATCATTATTTATTTATTTATTTATTTATTTGAGTATGAAAAAGAACATCCAAAATTATATAGAAACAGGCAGCTTCAATTATTTTCGCTTGAAAATACATTGACTTACTCTTCACCATTTGTTCAATGAGTAAAAGATCGGATGACCAATTTAAATTTTGATTACGGAAACGGATATAAGATATAATTTCTATTCGTGTTACAGTTTTCCTATCAACCGATTCATTAACACATTAAGTATGTTTAAATGAGGAATCTGCGGGTTGACAAACTGATTTTTTATTATTTTTACATTTATCTCTAAATTATTGGTAGTTAATTCAAACTGACACTTATTTATACCTTTGTAACTTACTACGCCTTATACTTGCGGCGAAGACTAATTTAGTTCATGAATATTCAAGGATCATGTTCAAAATTTATGTTTTGAATTTTAATATTTTAACGCTAAATGTGGACTTGAACTAATTTAAGATGATTCATGGAATTACAGAAAAGGGTCTTGAAATAATTTTCTTAAACTGCCATTTCAAATATTGAAGTTTATTCAAATGTTGAGCCTTACCTAAACGTTTTCTTTTATATTGATCCGATTTGAACATGTACTCGTATAATAATCCTGATGTTAATATGTGCTATTATCTTGATCTTGATATAAACTTAACTTTATTATGTACATTCATATTTAACCTAGAAACTGCGTGTACTACAATATTAATCTTTATCTAAACATGTTCCCTTTATATTGCTCATGTTTTAATCATGTTCTCATATTGATTTTTACCTGTCTCATTGTAAACATAGCCTCTTATATTGATTTGGGTCTTAGCATGTACTTTAATATTGATTACTGTATTTTATTCCTAATATCTTATCCCGGAATTATTCTGTTTCGAGGTAGAAAATAAATAAAAATCTATTTGTGTCCAATGCCCGACTTAAGCCTAACTTTGCTGAAACCGAAGTGATTAGCCTTTGGCACCACTACATAGCAAGGCCAGCCTGCAGATTTATCCATGTACCGTTTGGTCATTGCGCTGATTTTGTTTTGCAATAGAAACATGAAAGTGTGGATTTAAAGCAGGGAGTCTATCAAAACTAAACGATGTCGTAATCGTGTTGAAAATCCAAAACTTGGATTTCCAGCTATTGCAATTGTCTGGTATTTTTTAATATGAAGGAAGATGTTTTCGAGTCCGTGACATTGAGTTCTTTTCTGGTTTTAAACAATATTTAAAAAAAACTTACCATTATTTGTTGGATTTTCCGTCGCTGGTGTTAAACTTCCAAATTTAAAGAATATAATGTGTAACAAAGCTGTATTCACAAAAGACGCTAAAGTTAACTTAAACATTTTATGAAATTAATAATCAAATTTTAAAAATACCATCCAGGTGGTTCAATTTGATATTATTATAAGTTGGTGTGTTTAACGTGGATGCATTTATATAAGCAATTAAGCGTTATACCATGTCAAGGAAAACCAACTTTATTTGTTTCATGTAACTCTATAGTTGAAAACATATAATTATATATGTATGTTTACTTACGGGTATATGATTGGTTATATACGGAGTTTAACAATTTATAAACCGGACTTAAACTGATGTTTGAACACATTTCCGACAATAGCTATACATCAATTAATCGTATAAACTATGGCAATATACCTTTTATAAAGTTTTCATAATTACCTTAATGCAACTGACTGACTGCTTACTTCGTTTAAGATATAAATTTTTACCTGCAATTTGCAGCAGACCTGTATATAAGAAATATAAACACCATAATTGTCCAGTGCAAACTGACATTACAGTTCGTGAAGTCCATTGCCACGACCAATAAACATAATTGGCACGACTTTATGCAAATTACGGGGAATCATCCGTTTTAAAAGTAAAGAGGCCTTCTATAATGTGTAAAACACGTATTCACAGAAACTAAGAATTCTCTGTAACATGATTAATTAGAGTAATGTTGAGGCATCCTGGTGTCAAACTTGCTTCCTACACTTAAAGTAAGCAATTTAGGAACCTATGGTGCTTGTGCTGGCTATAAGATATAATTGATAATACCTATTGATTATCTAATTCTTTGCAGTGCACTGCATCTCACAGGAATTATATTGTGTTTGCTTGGAACTTTTCGATCCTAGGTGTTTATAACAGCTTTTGATTTGATGTATTTTCTCACTGATGTATTTTCTCACTGATTGTATTTTCTCACTGATATTTTCTCTCACTGATTTATGTTCAGGATAGCAGGAGAACCAGATATTTCGTACAAGGTAAAGTGTTCATGCTTATAAGTGGGGTTTTTGTTTGTTTGTTTAATGTAAAAATCTAAACGAAGCATCATTTAGTATGTAAAAAAATTAAACCAGATATCATTGTGTGCAAGGAAAGTAACCTTTATAACAATTTAAAAATTTGCTTAGAAATTATATATTGTATAAATGTTATTTCGGAGATGGAAAACAATTATTTCAATTTCAGCGCTTGAAATAAGTTCTGCCTATTTTGTCATTTCCCGCGTCATTAAGTCGGATACGTATTGATTAAGAGTTTGGAATGAACTGTGTATGAATGTAGTATCCCCACCTTATTAGGACGGCATGTTAATAGTAATGTTGTAAGCGAGAAATTGATAAACGTTTCTTCGTACAATTAATCAACTACCGCTTTTATCGCGGTGTCGATTTAATTATGATTCATGGAGAAAATATACAACTTTTACAACATGATTTATTTTACTCAGTTTGATCTAACACGTATAAACTCAAATGGATGATGGTTGTCATTTAAACTTTTTTCAATTAATGCACAAAGTTGCATAAAGGGTATAGTTTCACACCTCTTTTTACATTGTTAAGAGGTCATTTCAGTATATTTTATATTGAAGTATCCTCAAACCATCAGCGACAAAATTATACAGAGAATGACTAAGGCTATCAGAAAAAAATCATTTACGCCCGATACTTTCCAGAAAATTGCAACATTGAAGAAATTCAGAGGTACTCGATGTACATAACGTGCCCTCTGTCAAAAGACTTACACAAGGGATTATTCAGCGTTCATTGCTTGTTGCCCTCTTTCATGCCCTGCCTACAATTCCTATTCATTCTATTTATTGTCTATACCCTTTTGAAAGGTCTGCCTCTACGGTTTATGGCAGAACATTTAATACACTTTTTAACTCTGATATAGGCTAAAGTCAACTCATTTTATGTATGTGTTAACATGAAATACAGTATGTTGGGCAAACAGGACGCTCTCTTAAAATTAGATTTCGAGAACACTTCTATGAAATGAGAAATCGTAGCAAATTTACAACTCTTTTACATCAACATTTTAGAAAAGTTGGCCATTCTTTTAAACGTAAAACAATTCAACCAGTGTAACAACTATTTACGATTCTGATACATCGTCTACCAGACACCTAGCTATGTTGAAATAGATTTAACATTTACAAACCCCTTTTCAACTTGGCCTTAATGACAATACCTTTCAACAAGGTAATGTTTCTAAAGATCCCAGTATTGACATTTTTTCTATTCTTAACATACGGCAGCGGAAATCTCAATCCCATGGAAAACGTGAAAAAGGAACATTTAACGTTAATCAGAAAATACTCTGTTTCCGATTTAAATAACATCTTGACTTATTCGGGTAGACATGCTGTGTTATCACGTCTTACATTTTTTTTATTTCGCTCTCTTAAAATAGATAAATATAGAATCCCTAAAGAAAGCCCAACACGGCAAAATTGAAAATGTTGCAGGCTCGGTTTGATTGAGCCTGTTCATGGACGGTACTGGAAAGTGCAAATCACCGTCCACGCCCCCTAGCACCGGCTTAAGCAGAATTCAACATTTTAACGTGAATGTTAAAACTTTAGACGAGGAGGCTGATAACATAGTTATCCAAACCGATCCTTTATACTAGTATACTGCAGCCAACCTTATACAAAGTTTTACACGACATATTTTAAGACTTCATATAACACCATTGCTAACATGACAGACACTTTCTTGAAGTTACTTTTCTTAACAAAGGTATTGATTTTATCGATTAACCTTGTATATTCCGTGATAAACGCATTACTGATGCGATTCCTAATTTTTAAAAAAACTCTGAGATTCCAATCATTTGCTATAAATATAAAACGCCTTTCAATAATATTATATTCAATTATAACAAAATTGTCACCGACCTAGACGTTGAATCCAATACACCAACTAGTTGAGACTGCAAAAGTTCAAAATGCTGTAACTTGGATTTTAGCCATATACTCACTGGTGATTTTGATATAATAAACGACAAGAGAATCCGTAATTTCATTTCTTAAAGGACCAAAAATATAAAATTCTTTCAGATATTGATTTTAATGCTTGTCGAAGTCAGATAGCTGAAACGATCGAGGACTTTTCAGTAAAATGGTGTCGTCGCGAAAATGCTGATAATAGTGCACTAAATATTCGGGCACTTGTAGGTGATTTTCTTGTTGTTCAGCCCTCCTTTAAGGCATCGAGTACTTTGGTAATGGTCATTAGGCTGTACCTTTTTCTACATATTTACACAACCTTGTATGTGTTTTATTTATTTCGTCTTATGTTATCGTGACCATTGTTAGAATTTCACTTGGCGGGGAATATTTTTATTTACACGTTCGTGTCATTCAGGAACATATTGGGGCTAAGATTGAGGTTTGGCGCGCCTAAAACCGGTTAACCTCCCTAGTGGTTTAACTACCACTGACCGCTACCCCTCTGTATTCTTTTACGTGTTTTTCATGTCTGTAGTGTTACTTGTTTTTAAACGTTTACATGTTTTGTGACGTCTGCCTTGTTGGATGTCGTTTACGGTAGGTATTTTCAACCCCAACCCTTCCATTTTTTACCCCCTCCCCTTTTCACCCTTCAAACCCTTATCCCTTTAATTCCCATATGGGCCCGTTTTAGTTGTTTTATTATTTCACACATTACAAGCCCCTCTCCTTTTGTCGCCCTTTTGTCCACTCCAGGTTTGTGTCTGGTGCCAGAACAGCGTCCTTTGAACGTTGCCTTTACCTTGTTGATCTTTATTCTTGTTTTTCTTATACCTATTTACGATGTAACTGATAGCTCCCTAAACTCATACCATTGTATGGTAAATAACTTTTCATATGCTGGAGGCGGGGTCAATGAGATTCAACACTAAGTAAGTTTTACTAAGTTAACATTTTAACGGTCGCTTCCTTTGAGGTTCTTGTCAAAATTCCACTTAATTTACACTCACATATACTTAATTTCTTCTACTTTACAATATGATCTGATGTGAATTTATCAATTTTAGAAGGAATAAAAAATTCTGGAAACAAAGTGATCCCTCGGAAGCAATAATCACAACAAAATTACATGAGAATTGCAGACCCGGTTTGATTGAGTCTCGCCAAAAGACAATCACAATATATGTCTCCTTTGACAACCGTCCCAGTATTAAATGAAGATTATAATTAAATTTTATCTCTGTGAAAGAATACAGTGTATAATATAGTTCTGATTTAAAAATATGGCAATTACTAGTAAGCAAAGAAAATACTGAGTACTGGAAAGTGGGAAAAAATGAGAACCTTCTCAACATTATACATTTGTTTGGCATTTCTTAAAATATTTCTGGTAACGGGTGATTATATGCTATTGAGTATCTTTAATGTTGATCATATCCCGCTGTAATCTTATTCCACATTGCGTAGCCAAAGTTTTCAGCAATAAATTCTTATCTGTAGTCTGCAAAGATTTCTTCTGTTATTATTTTTGGCTTGTTTCACAGCTTTTCTTTTTTATTTAGTCGTACTGGTTATAATTAAAGTGATATGAATTCAAAGTACCCGTAGACATAGCCCGGTCATTTTGGCGCAAAAAATGAATTAATCGCATTTACTTAACAATGTAGTGAGATACGAATGGTAAAAACTCAGTTCTTTTCGTTTCTATCCCTGTATTCAGGTCCGTCTGTTCCTTGCCACTGGTTTTTGTTGCTGGGTCGTATGAGGGTTGCGTTCATTGAACGCCGCCTTTCCTTGTTGATCTTGTTTATCATGTTTCTGAGGAAAATGAGCCAGAGTTCCAATAGGCTGATGTTTTGTTTAGTAATAACAGCCAAATTTCGAATAAATCAGGCGATTATTTTGACAATGAAATTTTATTTACTTTGTTTATCATACAAATTGTAGCATGATTAATATCTTAACAATTTATGTGATTATATCACTATAAAATTGTGACTTACCATTTCTAAGTGTTTCTTGGACACGTGCTATGTGCCTTTTATTGCCTAAAGTGCCAATTCAAGATATTGCACAGGTTACTATGGAGAAAAGAAAAGAAACAATGGGTAAGTCTACCAGTCCTTTCTACGATTTTTTAACTTTTTTTATTACGATAGCATACTAAAACGTAAATGCGATTTTGTCACCTTTTAGTTGTATCTATTCCAAGCTATTTCTTGTTTCAAAATGTCTCTAATATTGAAATATAAACATAGCATAATACAATGAAAATACATGAAGTTTACTCAAACGATTTGTGCAGGTTGCATCTTTTAAGTACCGTAGATTCTATAATCATTAGATTTCTCTAATTTTGTCGTGGCTTTAACCTTTTTCTAAAAATGGAAATCACAGCTCTGACAATTGCATAATTTGTGCAAAACATAAAAATTCATTAGAATTATCTAAATAATTATATCCAGTTATAATAAAAAAATTAGTTGACATGGACGTTGACGCCTTTAACGTGTACTTACCTCTAAGAATGGCGAAATTGCGCAATTACGAAGGAACCTGAAAATGTATACGCTATGAAGCTGTAACTGTATACGTAGGAAGAATGCACAAAATAAAGATATAAGCGTATGTTTGATTATGCGTGTAATAGGTCTTGTAAACATTTATATTCCCAGTCAGGAACATTTCAATAACATTTTATAATTGAAATATTGTAAGTCACATACATCTTAGTATTAAAATAAAAATTGTTTTCACTTGTGTCCGTATGTCTTAAATTGTTTGTTTTAGATGTGACCTAACTAGGATACACAATGATCTTATAATTTATCTCGTAGATGATCATTTTGTGCCGAAATTGAAGAAACCCATTTTTGAATAATTATATGAAATAAGGTTTTTGATACTGACAATATTAATATATAAAATTATGAAAAACAGCTTCTCAGTAATTTTAATGTCTATTCATAATACGTCTTATGATAACAGCATGCTGAAAACGTTTGCAAACACATTCATTCTGCAAATACATGCACTGTTTATTATTTTTCAAAACTTTAATAATGTTGTCAACAGACACTTAGGTACAATCAAAGTTTATTAATCTTCACATTTGGGAATATTAGTAAGTCGCTGCAGTATTGTGACTCTGACTCACGTGCACCTTAACAGATTAAATCATTATTATCTATTAAGGGTTAAAATGTCTAAAAGAATTTATTTATTAAAACATGCATTTATTCTAATAACGCTAAGAATACGTGGATGTTTATAGACAGTCACTCGTATTTCTTAATAAAATACCAATTTCAGTAGCCCTTTGTTCGCGGTAGCGTTATCATGGAGAAAATACAGGGCTTTGATACCACTGGAAGGAGAACTTTATTGAGTGCTTTTTAATTTTTTCTGAAGACGATATCTCTATAATAATGCTTTAATGTGATTGAACGGCATCTAGAAACAAGGATTTGGACACCCGAGTATTGAATAAAATAACGTACATAACTTTCTTGACACTTCTCGGTCGCTTTGAAACGCATGGTCGAAGAACAATTTTGGTGGCCGATATCTTATTGTAACACATGCGAACTGGCGTAATCGTGAAACTAGCTTGTATCACAGTCACAATACATGTACTAGAAAACTGGCGACTGTCATATCTAGGAAACATTTTCAATAACTTTCGAACTTTTTCAGATTTTAGCATATGGGGTAACCATCTGGCAGTTCTTCGCCTTACCTTAAGGTAAATATGTAAACTCATTTTCATAACTTGACCCTTCTGAAACCTGTAATATTGGCTTTCTTGGTAAATGAATGTGTCGCATCATTGTCAACGACAAGCTTGATTTCATTAATGGTTCGATCAGTAATTATGGAGCGTTATCTACTTACAAATAGGCATCTTTATTTGAGTAATGCTTTTTTAACTTATTTTTCACCTCGAAACAGTTGCACACGATACGTCATTGTTGCCGTAAATATCACAAATTTCATTACAAACATAAATAGCAGATTTTTCTAGTTTTCTAGATAGTATTTTAGCACGTTTATTACATGTATTTTACATGAAGTTATTCTTGTAAGGCATTTCAAAATGTTTATAACATTCTTAATCGGTTGGCGACAATCATGATTTTGTATGATTTCAAAGAAGATGATTTATATCATAGCAGACTTTTAACAAACACAATGATGACGGACTAAATTAGAAAATATACTTCATATTGCATTACACATTGACCCACCCTCGTATTCAATTTACTTAATTGATAAAACGATTTTAATTTAGATAGTTTAATGGCGATAAAAGACCAAATATAAATGTGTTCAATTTTTTAAAATTCCGAAACATTTTAGAATTGTTTTTATAACCAGTCCTTTGAACTACAAAATTTAACTACAATGTATTAAATAATGAGAGTAACAGTAAAGTTACAGAATTAACCCATACTATGGACACTAAAAATCAGTGGTTTCATCAATTTTGTCTGTAATATCTTAGAGGATATTTCGAAGCACATGCAATTTGATGTTTGTCAACGGATGTTTGAGTGACATGCGTCGTTGTTCTGTTTCATGTTTTAGATGGTGAGTATAAATAATGCTCATTTCTCAATGGAATTTTGTAAACTAATTTTTAAGTCAGTTGTCTATTTATACTGATTCAAAGATGTTTTAACAACTTTAAATGCCTAAAAGAAAGAATATTTATGCGCATTTATTTGTTTCATTGCTAAATGGAAGTACATAGTGTCTCAATAAAAACTAGTTACATATAAAACTTGATACTCAAATCCTTTGTATTCAATGAGGAGACATTATTCACGATAAGTTCCCAATTTGTTTTGATTCTGTGGCGTATTTCAAATATTTTGGACCCTAATTCAAGTGGCAAAAATAGCCAAACTAATCCATGTAATCCAAAATAGACTTTCCCTTTCTGTACGTTCATTTTCCATTTATTTACTAGGAGCCGCTGAGTAGACTGGCTATATAAATATTGATTTTTTTAACTGAAAAGCTTATACTTTGAAGAGATAATTACATCGTGGCCCAGAATGAGGTCAATTTCCTTTCTGCATAGTTACACCGCTTTAAACAAAATGGGGAAACATGGACGAAAAACATCTAATATTTGAGTGCAGTCTTGCAAAACATTTAAGGATCTTACCAAGCCAGAGCCTTAACGGATGTTGTGAGAAATTATTTTAAACTAAAACAAGCATACATCATCATCTGGTT
Organism: Ruditapes philippinarum; assembly: GCF_026571515.1. NCBI lineage: Eukaryota > Metazoa > Mollusca > Bivalvia > Venerida > Veneridae > Ruditapes > Ruditapes philippinarum. The sequence goes on from NW_026854523.1 coordinate 57,215, forward strand.
AAGGTTAATCTACGCAAATAAATAAATTGTTAAATGATACCCAATTTTGTTTCTGTGCAACCCAATTGCGTGTCAAGTCCATGGGTATTGATATCTGTGCATGGTCTAATTATGGTGATCACTTGAGTATTTCAAAACATTTTCAGCGGTTTAAAAGAAAGTGTTAAGAACGGACAGAGGCCATTTCTAAAATACCCTCCTTTGTGGAAAGGATTAGCACAGCCAACACAGAGGACCAGGTGATAAGAATAGCTCTACTTTTCCTCAAGGTTGAGCTTTAAAGGATCAGAGTTTTAAGGGAAAAATGAAAAAAAAGATAACAAAAAAGATAACAAAAAGTATACCCGAGAGACTTTGTCCTTGATATTCCTCAACCTTGTATATGGTGGATTCTATATCATTCATGAGTTCCACTGTGTGCCAAGACAAAAGTACAAAGTTGTCTTAACTTCAATTTTTATTCCAGTTAATCAATCATAGGCAGTGTTTTACCCACACTTTTGATATAGATGACAGGCCCCATCAGGTGGACAAAGTGGTCACTTTTGTAATTTTTGGAAAAGCCAAAATCATTATGTAGTAAACAAGCCTAAACATATATTCAATATCAAAATAAAAAAATGCATAAATCCTTTACTGTTCACTGAAGTTAAGTATCATACAAGACTGCTTTTATGTATTTGAGGGTGTGTTTTTCAGACTTTTGACAGAATATTGGTTCTGAAATTGAAAAAAGAAACATATATGAGCCATGACATGACATTTCCAACAAAATGATCAAATGATGTAATCGTAGAAACGTTACGTCAAAGTTGTTTTTTTTTAAAATCAAACCACGCGCGCTTTTCAAATAAAAACTGTGCATTTTTTAAACAGTGCGCATAACAGTTGTATGTAAAAACAGGGAATTCGTTACTGCACTAAATAATTAACTTTTGCACCACAATTATGACGATTTTCAACATTTCAAAGATATCTGTAAAATGACTTATTTTTACAACGAAAATATTAAGTACAAACTGCTGCGCTGAAAAACTTGTTCTGATGACCTTAAACCTCTAACAAAACACTCACTGAATCGTGATCTTACGTGCCAAGGATATGTGTAAAATGACTTATTTTTACAGCGACAATATTAAGTACAAACTGCTGCGCTGAAAAACTTGTTCTGATAAGCCTGGACCGCTAACAAAACACTCACTAAATCGTGATCTTACGTACCAAGGAAGAACATTTCAAGGCAAGGAAAAATATGAGTTGACAAATCTAATTTCATCTATTCAAACGACACACACGTTGTCCTTGCAACAGATTACACTTTCCTGTCTTACTTATTTAAAATAGATTAACAATAATTAAATATTATCTTTTGATTGTTATTTCATTCTAGTATCAAGATGTTTCCAAGTATTTCTCTTTATTGTAACATGCGTGGCTGATATGTATATAAATCGGAATACACACTTTAATGTAAATAGATAAAGGAATATATCACATCACATACATATCATTGATTTATATAGCAGGCACTAGAGACAGGAATATATAATTGAGACACAATTGATAAGTGTAGGTGATGTGTGGGTAAGACCCTTGAAGTTGTTAAAATCCCGTCATGCTTTATATAAGATTAAGGGGAAAACAAGATTTCCATGAAATTACATCACTTATTAACATATTACATTTATATAAGTAGCATGCCCTCAAGAGCCATACTTATTTTCATAGCAATGAGGAAAATGTATTTTAAAGTATTGTGAAGTGTACAAGGAAGTAATTAACACATTGCATTCAATCCACTTTAATTACCAATTAATAGTCCCTACTCCATTAGTCATACAGTAGACATATGGTGATTGTTTTATTTTGTGAATAATTTGCGTTCTTATCTTAAATTTACTCTGTCAAGTGGTTGCAATACTTTATGCTAATAAGTGAAAATTTGATGTTTTATTTCGTGCGATTAAACCCATATCACTCAGAGTATATCACTAATGGCGCTGTGAACAATGCTTTGGGCCTACGTATTATTTTATGATTCCGTAAGTGTCCTAAAATGTGTTGTGTATCTTTTTCTGTTAAGCTATTTCTTGAATCAAAAACAATAACGGCGCTAAAATTATAAAAAATCACCGCAATGATAACTATAAGCTGTAACTTTTTTTTGCGCGATAGTTCGTGTAGCCGTTGAACGTCTGGTGACACTTTCGTTACGTATGCCTAAATAAAATTATTTATCATGCTAAAAGAATTGTTGTTGTTGTTTTCACGTGAATATGCTATATAGAGGATATTAAATGAGTGTTAGTTCAATACTAAATTTATTGCACGAGTTGAATAAAATTAGATTATGCGAGCCTCTGGCGAGCATAATATTATTTTATTCAACGAGTGCAATAAATTAAGTAATGAACTTACGCAAATTTAATATTCTATTTATCACATACCCGAACTAAAGACCGTTTAAAGTGAAATAAGAGTCATTTTTCATTGACGCGCCTATAGTACATGTATAACACTAACATTTAGCGCGTCTTTACACTATGTTTGTATAACGCTAATGACGTCACGTCAAAATAATATGCACGGCCATGCAATACCAAAATCGGCACGGGTGTGTGATAAATATGTATATGATCACAAAACGATGTGATAAATCATTATTATGTTAGGGTGTTTTTGTGCATATTCATTCTTTGAGTATGTAATGAAAGCCTGGCGATTCGTCACACTCTTTTCGCGCGGTTTCATTACTGACATAATCTTGCGTAACAGCCATGCGCTGTAAATGCATTAATCCTAGTGCATCGTCGTGGATAAAAAGATATCACATAATCCGAATTCTGTTATAAGTATGATAAGTATGATGTACCATGCGTTTTCAGACATAAGGTTATAAATCTTAATACGAGACAGACAACAAACGAACGTTCAAGAACATCTATTGAACATACTAAGATAAAATTTGTAGATACTGGGTTTGCAAATTATAAGAGACTAAGTATACAGGTATGTTAACTAAATCTATGACGTCATTAGAAGAAACGTATCTACACAAATAACCATAATACCGCTGAAAGAAATACATGTGAAATTGTCTTTTCAGTTCGATTATGCTTCACTGTTAGTATAGACTTGTATGATATAAATAATATATGTCTTTTTTCGTCAAAATATGATATCGTTATTTCGAAATATCTTCACTCAACGTTGTCAGGATTTAGCACAACAGACCAGGTGTTGTAACTAAGGAAAAACTCCCGATGATGACGTGAAATCGTTGACAATCTTACGTTACAGGGATACTGCATGAGCTAATGAAGAAAATCCAAATATACTAGCGCCACTTGGCGTATTATTGGAAAAAGACAAACATACTTGTAAATACTTATTTGTCCGTCCGAGAAGTCGTTACATGAACTTGATATAGCTTACAATTGATAGGTACTCTTTAACAAATTTTGTAAAATAATGTATAAAAATATAAGCTACCCTGACAATAATTTTAATGTTAAATTGTGCATGCGTTTTACGTACTAAGATACATTTAAACATATAGGAGTATATGTCAAACAAAATGCTGCTTGAGTTTAATCCGTGTGACTTCAATTTTGAATGACGTCGTCACCGACGACAAATAAAACGACGTCGCCAGTAATGTTCAGTAGTGTTATAAATCAAGTTTTCATTGTCAAAAATTAAACCAATTTGTCTTGAATGATCCAGAAAAGAATGCAATTTGAGAATCTTTGAAAATACTAAAATTTTATGTCAAATTTGACCACTATGTTGGAAATGTCATGACATTGCTCATATACGTTTCAGGTGGGACATTTCGGTCTCAATTTGGATGTCGAAATCACTGATATGACTTTTAAATATTATTCCGTTTTTTACTCAATAAGATGAACCCTCTTGGGGGTGATGCACTTAACATGGAACAACTACATTTATATCTTTTTAGACATTAGTAAAGATAAGGTTTATAGTTTTGCTAACTGTAAAAAGGTAAGGTTACCAGAGTCGACTTGCCATCCAAAACTTCAGCCACAAAATCTTCTGTCCATTCTGGATAGGTCAACAATGTGTGTTCGTATACAGCTTTCTTACCAAAACCAATAACGGAGGACTAGGTCCTACAATATCTTGACTCTATCAATGTATAAAACCTCAATAGGGCTGCAATGTATTAACATTGATTTGTTTCACACTTTCAATCAATTGAAACAAAGAACACCTAAATGGCAAAATTGAAAATGTTGCAGGCATGGTTTGACAGTTTGTTCTTGGACAGTTGTAGTAAACCAGAAACAATCAAAACAATCAGTAAGACCTTGTGATCCACCATTATGAATGATAGCAAAATGAAAAATAAAATGATTGTAACCTTTTCATTTTGAAAACAGAAATCTTTACCTTCTCTTAACAACCACCCAGGGAAATGAAACTTAACATGCACACATAAAAATAAGATAAAACATAATCTTGACCTTCGACCTAGTGACCACAAAACAGTAAGGATTGCTGAGTGACATACTTGAATCTATGAAAATAGAACCCGGTGGTAAAAGAAACGTTTAACTGCTTGTCAGACACACTGACATGCAGAGGGTCAACACAAATAAAATCCCACTCTTTATACAAAATATCATGCTTTAAACTCTGTATTATTATTATATGTATGATCTTTAAAAATACATAAATCAAATTTGTCTTTAAAGAAAAACACTTTAACACCATGTCTCGTGGCTTAAACAAAAGTCCCATCTATAAAAACAAATTGTAAATAACGTAGCACAAATATACAAATACGAACAAAAATTTCAAGCTGATTGGGCCAAAACTAGAATTATGTTTATTTCCCCTTCCTGACGGACCAGACAAAAACACAGCGACTAGGTTACATATGTTTCATGTCTATTTTTTCTGTTCTTATTGGCGTATTAAATTGACATGTGACGAAATCGTCTACACTCCGCCTTTTACAAAACGATATGTTTAACCTCTTTTCATAGGTCAGTGGAACTCATAAACCAATAAAGCGCGGCGAAACAAATTACCGCTTGTGCTGAATAGTCATGTTGGGATGCCAATAAACATTAATTAAAATAATAAGTATTTTTTCCTCGACCGAATATACAGAGATGAAGGATAATTAAGTTGGTAGGCCTTGTTCCCATTCGTGTGCCACATATTATTGCTTTTCGAAGCGTACTATATCGCTAATTAATGTTGATTCATTTTAAAATTTGTGTCCATAAAATACAATTGAGCCGACAATTCAAATAAGTAAATGAGTTTTAATAAAATGATCATTTTAAAATATTTAATACTTATAAAATGTATATAAATATTATTAATATTGATATGTGACTGATCCTTGTTGATCTTGTTCATTATATTATAATAAAACATGTACGTCATACGATATTATACTTTTAGGGAATTTGAAAACAACTGAATATTTCCCCCTATGCAAATTGATTTTTCAATTATAGTATAAATTCCAAAACAGGTAGAATATAAGTACATTTTGTAAATTGTTAGCATAGTTTTGGAATTTTTGAGTGCAACACCACTTTGATTCCAGTTTGTTCCAAAAAAAATTCCGAAAATTGCAATACATAGGTTATAGATTCTACAGTGAAACTTGCAACCAACTTGATATCACTTTTTTATTCTATCGTTTTAGGGATTGGGTGGGGTGAAGATGTTTGAAAATATTGAAGTCTTATAAAATGTAGATAAATATTATTCATATTGACAAGTGAGTGATTTGCTTAATAAATATGTAATTTTTTCTATTTCAGCACTGTCACCTGATGTCACCAAGTAAAACTACATGAAGATATGCAGAAACTGATGTCAACTGAAAAGGAAATAATCAAATAGAATGAAAGTAATTACTGCTGCTTCATTGGAGCAACACGAGATTGCCGATACCTAAACAGCATTGAATCAAATCATCATTGTTGATTAATCTAAAATAACTTGCAGTTCTATACCCGATTTTATCAGCATCAGAAACGTGATGTAGACTTTAATTTTCCAAATGAGATTCCATACATCTGCTCACATAAAACTCAATTTATGCGTGTCATTTACTGAAAATTCCATCTTTCAGCGACTTCATCTGGAGTTGGATCATCCCACCCTAACCCTAATCTGTATGGTGATTTGAAAATGTTCTTGGCATATAGTATCAATGTTGCTTGAAAACCATCAGGGTCATAAACAGTGCTTAACATAGACAGCATTCCACGCCTTTCAACTGTTTGTCATTTATATCGATCTTGAATTGAAATTCGTCTCATTTAACACACTATTAAATTCCATAGGCTCTATCAATTTGCAATGTATCTCGATCCTAATCTAGGTTGACCGTCTATCAATAGTCGGTATTGTGGACATGATCTCAAGACTTGACGATAACCACTTGTGAATACGAAAGCCCCCTTTTGATAAATAACTTTGAAGTTTTTGTGTAAGTTGTCTAGCGATTTCAGCATTTGGACCGACTTCCTGCAATTGTCAACGTAAAAGAGAACGATTTTTATTACTTGGCTGTCATAGCTTTCGCTTTAATCTATCGCTGTCTTTCTTGAAGCAAAATTAGAACAACTTGTTGAAGATTTTGCGCCAAACATATGTACAACCATTTGATATTCTAGAACAATCTTGTTCATATCCCCATCTTCAAACTATCGCAATTGAAAAAACTTGCGTCACTACCCAACCTAATACAGTTTTACTGCAAATGAGCTGACATTTACACGTGGAACAACATCCTATGGTTTCAGGGCCTTTGGAACCTTTAACCTTTATCAAAATTTCAACTTAACTTTCAATGATATTCATAAAAACCTTTCGAAGATGAGCTATTGTACAATTCTCAAGCGGTTATCAAATCCGCCTTAGACACAGGAAGACAACATTGTGTGTATACAGCCGGTAAATCAACATATTCTAACATGTCAAACGAAATTACCTCCGAGTCTGACAGAACATAACAAGATTTTTTATAAGTCATTGTTTCAACATTTATTCTTTTATAATCCAAAGGTTTTCCTGTATTTTTTCTATTTCTCCTTTTAGTTTATTAAGTTTTCAAGACATTGTTTTAAGTCCCTGATCACACAAAGGGGCGCAAAAGGTGCTCAATTTCCAATAATACTCTTTTCTAATCCTCCTTTGCTTTTGATTTCGCATCAATTATCTTCAACTCGCTTCTATTTTTTAATTTTTTCCCAGCTAGCTTTAATCTTAACCTTTCAGTTTCAATGTCATTTTGTTCCTGAAGTGCGGCTTCCCCTGCAGACAATTGCGCCTTTCTTGTACATTCCTTTAGTTTAGCTGGCTTAGTGCTGAACTAAGAGAAATATTTTTAGAAATTAATCGCTGGCTATACTATCTTTAAGCCAGTTATCCACTTCGAGATTTAGATTAATAAGCCTTGTGTTTTTAGAAATGAGCCCGCGAACATGCAGTTATTGTGTCTGTTGCGACAACAAACTGCAGTATGTCATTGCATGCAAATAGTTTATGTATTTGAATTAAAAAAAAAGTCGAACTCGAATTCGACATTATAGTCAATATGTTTCAATGTTGTGCTTGCAATTTCGTCGTCCAGGTTTTCTGGTAATGATACTGAAAGCATCATATATATGTATATGTAACTTCATCCTTGGAGTTAGTAGACTTGGCCGTTCTGCCACCCTGTAACCCAAATTTAAAATTGTCAATAGATGTACTGTCAAAATATTTCATTTGAAGAGGAAGTAAATACATATCTGATTAAAAAAAATTTATTTGTAAAGACGTCTGATAAGATTAATTGAAAATACACAAAAGAAATATACATAAACGAATAATATGGTTTTTTTTTCTTGAGCAACAAAATAGTGCATTTTTATTGTACTGAAATCGGAAACAATACTTTAAAATTGGTAAGATAAAGGGCCAATCTCATCTATATGTTAAAAGGGCAATTTTCTACTTAAAACGCTTTGTAAGTGTATATAATTTGTATCGTATAAATCATTAATGTTCGTAATTTTTTTTTCTAGAAGAACATTTTTAAAAAACTAAAAATGTTTGTTAAATGTTTATTTGCATCAGCGCATGTTTTGAGTAGTCTTAGCATTTGGAACAACGAGCTACGATAAAAATTGTATCTTTTTTATTTTCAAGGGAGATTACTAGAATTACTTTGGGAACAAACATGATTGGGTTGTCTTTCTTGTTAGTACTATTTTCTAGAAGGATTTTTTTTTATGAAAGAAGTCATGATTATTGAATTTCTAGATGCATTTTGTGTAAATTATTCTTTTATGCATATTTTTGTGTGTATTGTCAGTCAATTTATCAGATGTCTTTACAAATAACCATATTATTCAGATATGAATTAACTTCGACTACAAATAAAATATTTCGCCAGTACGGTCAGTAACGTTTATTAATTAATTCTTTTCATTACGCGAGTTGTTCATTTGTTTAGAAGTAACATTCCTATTTGACAACTCAAATTATCATTCTAGAATTCCATTGTAAAACTAGAATTGGCATATATTCCTGAGTTGTTTTTCCTGTGTGGATACTTAATTGAGTCTAACTCTTAGTGTGGTCTCACAACGACATTGTAATGTAGACAAAAGTCACCTATTACTGCACAGCAATACTGTCAGTTCAAAATTTTGAAACTAAAACCTAAATGACAGTCATATTATTTTTCCTGTCATTTTGTCATGTTAGATGCAGTTTGACATGCCCCCTGACCTACATCTTTTACAGGAAACACGCGATCCGATACTCTCGCACTTGATCCGAAATTGCCGGAAATTATCCAAGTCAAAAAGATCAATTGTGGAATAGAAATATCAAGTTCAACATAAATCTTTAAATTTGATAAAAGATGAAATATTTTGGCGTTATATTCCAAAGATTTTTTTCAATTTATGACCATTATACATTTTTCTAACGACATTTATTATGCAAGAGATCTGGAATTCCCATACGAACTGTATTGATAATGATGGCTAAGGCGGTTGGAATACAGATAGGGAAGAAAAATGTGTAATGATTATAAATATGATTATGATGTTGACTGTGCGTTTGTTTTTTTTTTCTTTTTTAACCATTTATTTACACATTTTTGGTTAGTTCACCAAACCAATTTTATTTTCGTGAAACGAAAATAAAATTCTGCACACGTGATTTACTACCATTCAACATGATTTCTGAATCAACAGTTGAACACAAGTGATGATGATTATGATGATGATGATGATGATAACGTCAGCGACGATGTTGGTTCTAATAAAAATGATGGTAATGGTCATAATGATAATGATGTGGATTTGGATGTTTAAAATGGCTTTTAGTTCAGAAAGTTGTAAAAATTTGTGTTATTTTTTTCCTAAATTTTCATGGAAAGTTTTTGCAATGGACTTGTTATGTCCAAAATTTCCCATGGCAAAATTACAAAATGTTGAAATTTCAATGAAAATTAACACAATGGTCCTTTATATTCGCGAAAAATATAAAATTCAATAAATAGTATGCGTTTTATTTTAAGGTTGTCATGGCAATGTCATGGCTACAAATTCAAATTTTGCATACACAATAAATATAGGAAAGATAGAAAACAGCAACACTTTATTTTTGAATCTATTTTATAATTTAACAATATATCATATTTTCTTTTAAAGTGCGTAAAAATATGGGTTGAATTTGCCAAAATAATTTGATAAGGTAATTTTCAGGTAAAATAATTTTGATTTATTTGTTCGAAGCTTGATTAGTGCAATAAACATTACTTTCTACAAGATATTATTTTAAAACAAGCTCTTTATTTTCTAAATAAACAGGTTTTCCTGTTGTTCCTTCTTAAATTGACCGAAATAAAAGTACGCATTCAGTTGTAAATAATCGCTTACAAAATTCATGCACTTCATTATTAATCTACCGTAAAAAGTGCCCCTTCAAAAAGTTACCTCACTTTATAGTTGTTCTATTCTTCTGCTCCTCCGGGATTTTATTTAATATTCAAAAATAATACCATTACTACAAAAGTTATTTTGATGCATGCACGTGATTTTCTCCTTGAAGGCATTAACAAAATGTCATAAACTATATGTTGATAAAAGAAACCTAGCTAAAGTTATTGAATACCGATTCCGTTTTCATTTAACATGTTTTTGTGTCGCCGCTACACTCTGACATATAGTTATCATTTCTCTGGCGTCAGGCGTACGTTTTTCCGTCACAAAATGTGTCCAGACTACCCCTCAAAACCACCTGGTGCAATTCCATGAAATATTTACAGGAATGTTGAGCGCGAAGGCTTTTTGTGCTTATTTTCGGCAATTTGCAGTTCAATGATTTTTGTCAGAATTATAACCCTTTAAGATTTATATTTTTAAAATTTGCCTGAATACAAAAAAAAAAATGCAATTTTAATGAAACTTAATATGATTGGTCAGTTCTTGTGCGTATAATAGGTTTTTTTTATGACTTGATGGTTTTAGGCTGAGTTATGGTCCTTGAATAAAAAATGTGTTTCGGCCTGACAATGACTTTTGTGTTTTAAACTACAAAGAAGGTAAAAATACATGTTACAAGGTAATAACACATATAGCGATCATTGTTTATGTGTTTGTCTGTCTGTCTATCCGTCCGTCAGTCTGTTTGTCCATCACAAAACTTGTCCTGACTACTTCTAAGAAACTATTGGTTCAATATCATCCAAACTTTACAGCAATGATCAGTACTAAGTCTAATTGTATATATTGTCGGCCGTTTTGTTTCTTTTGTATGCTTATTGTCAAATTCCTGGCCCTTTAATGATTTTTATTTTTTAAAGTTATTTCTTAACTACTTCTCACAAATATTTAATGGATCGAATTCGCTTAATTAAATGTTCAGTTATACAATCCTTGTCACCAGATTTTTTATAGAGAAGTAACACGTCTATTATCCTGAGAAATCATTTCATTTATTAACTGAATAGATACAGAGTGTTGCATGTTTTGATAACGTTAAGTAGGCCGGGCATATTAGTAATTCATCTTGGCCAATAAGTAAGAGAGTCATACACAACAAATTCTATTATATTACTAATGCAAATAAAATAAGACTTTACAAGCTTGTTAGGTACCATGCGTATATATCACATTTTCCTGTCGAATGATATTTGACTAAGATATGGGTCTTGAATAAAAAATTACGTGTTGGCCTATCAATGATTTTTGTGTCTCCTAGTAGCTGCAATTGCAATTGGATGTTATCAGCTGACACTTGATCACCGGTCGCTCTTGTTCAAAAAGGTATGCACTTCACAAACATATGCGTGTTTTGTTAACGATTTTTGTCAATATTTATCATGCATCAATTTTCAGCGCATTTGTGCATACTAAATTAAATCACTTAACGAAACAAATCAAATAACCAATATTGTCAACCATGTCTTTAAACAAACATCTTTAAACCAATGACTGCAAAGTAACTAACTTTATATGAATGATCCTTGGGTGGTCATGTTTCAAAGTTGTTAAAATGATTCCGGTATGTTGCCTAAGTAGGTTACATGGCCAGAAAAGTAGTTTCAAAACGGCAGATCTAAAAAACTATTTACAAGATCAAGAGCTTTGATATTTGGTCTATGACATCACCTGTAAGTCCTATAGAACAGTTGTTCAGATTGTGCCCCTAGTGTGCCCCGGGATCATAGGTTTTCCATATATGTACATAGTTACTGTAAAATCTTTTGAAAAATCTTCTCTTAATTGACAAGGACTAGAGAGTTTTATATTTGACATGAAATATTGTGCAGAGGACATCTACTAAATTTGTTCCAAATTATATATTAAAAGTGTCCGCCCTGGGGATCAGTGATTTTCATTATGATAATAAGCGTAAAGTTACAATTAAAAAAAAATGTTCACTGTCTGAAGGTACAATGTTTAGTTGTTTGATTTATATTGTCATCTAAAGGTCCTCTACCAAAGTTGTTCAAACTTTCCCAAAGTGTCAAATTGGCCCCATCCCGGGTGTCATAGGGTTTCCCTATATTAATTGGTACAATCTTAAAAATCTAAAATTTCACAGGCTAGAGATTAGACATTTGGCATTTAATTAAAGAATATGTTTTGGACCTATACCAAGATGCAAAACAATCAGAGCCCTTGGGTCCTTAGCGATGCCCAGGAGGCCATTGATTTTCATAAGGTAAATTTAGTAAAAACGTTCAATATTCTCGTGTCAAAGTGAAATGACCAGAGATTTGATATTTGGAACATGATATCGTATGTTTGCCCTTTACCAAATAAGTTCAAATTTTGCTTCTGGTGTCAAAATTACCCGGACCCGGGGGTCATAGGTTTGTCTGTTATGTATAATGTGAAAGCTTAAAAAATTGACTAAGTCTTTCCCCTACTTCGCATCAGGAAATTATACATGCATTTAACAACACTTCCCGCTACCTAGATGATATTTTTAACATGAATAATCCTTATTTCGATCAATTGGTTTCTAAAATATATCCCAGTGAACTTAAATTGAATAAAACTAACTCTTCAGACGTTATTACATCTTTTTTAGATTTAAACATTTCTATCATTAACAATACTATTATAGTAACTAATAGATAAAAGAGATGATTTTGATTTTAATATTGTTAATTACCCACATTTAGATGGAGATGTACCTCATCATATGGGGTGTGTATTTCTCAATTAATTAGATTTGCTAGGGCGTGCAGTCGTGTTGATGTTTTGAATAAACGCAATTTATTTATTACTAACAAACTTCTTAAACAAGGTTATCGCTATCATAAATTGCGTAAATATTTTACTAAGTTTTACCATCGTAATTCAGACTTAGTTTTAAAATTTAATTGTAATTTAAAATCCTTTTTACGACAAGGTATTAGCAAACCTGACTTCTTTGGAGATGTGGTTTACAAACTTCGTAGGATCATGGGTCATAGTAATTTTTCACTTCACTAAAATTATCAAACGGTTTATTAAAAGAGGCTATGACCCAATTACTGTAAGACATACCGCATTCTTTCTTCTTTTCATTACATCTGACGGACCAAGTGGGAGACTCTATGATGGACAGTTAATAAAGCCCTTTAAGACTGAATTGTCTTAATGCTCCTCTTCTGTCTTGCTTTGTTAGGCCCTTGTAGGTGATTTTCTTGCTGCTCTGCCTTCCTTTAAGGCATCGAGTACTTAGGTAATGGTCATAAGGCTGTAACTTTTTCTACATTTTTACATAATTTTGTATGTTTTTTTATTTATTTTGTCTAATGTAACCATGACCATTGTTAGAATTTCACTTGGCGGGGATAAATTTTATATACAATTTCGTGTCATTCAGGAACATATTGGGGCTAAGAGTGAGGTTTGGCGCGCCTGAAACCGATTTAAACTCCCCAGTGGTTTAACTACCACTGACCGTTCCAAGGCGGTACCCCTCAGTGTTCCTTCACGTGTTTTCTTGTCTGTATTATATACTTGTTTTTGGATGTTTACATGTTTTGTGATGTCTGTCTTGTTGAATTGTCGTTGACGGTAGGTATTTTCTCTCCCCCCCTTCCATTTTACCCCCCCCCCCCACCTTTTCACCCGTACAGCCCTTTTCCCTTTAATTCCCGTATGGGTACGTTTTTGTTTATATTATTTCACATTACATGTCCCACTCCTTTCGCTCTTGTGCTTTCGCTCTTGTGTCCACTCCAGGTTTTTGTTTGGTGCCTTCTGGATGTCCTGCTTGGGTGTGTCCGGGAGCAGCGTCCTGTGAACGTTGCCTTTGCCTTGTTGATCTTTGTTCTTGTTATTTTACACATTTTAGGATGTTGCATCTGACCTAGACAATAACAAGTCACCTACTTCCTTGTCCTTTGATGTTCGGTCCATATGCACAGTTAAAGATGTAAACATTAACGTAAATATAAGTTTTTTTTGCAAGTGACCTACTGTCTTATCATTTGATGTATTAGTATACAATTTGGACCATTTGCACATTTTAGATGTAAAATTTCACTTTGCTATCAGCTGACCTAATTTGTATTACGTGATCTACTTTCTTGTCCTTCAATGTACATGTACGTAATTTGGAACATGTGCACACTGTTTGATTTAAAATTTAACGTTAATATCATCTAATTTTGATTTTTGTGTGTGTGTGTATGGCATTTTGACCATGTTCACAATTTGGGGAGAAGGAGGCTATTTAGCAAGCTAAGAGAACATCGATGGTTCTACTAAGCTGCCTGTCCGTGCTTCAAAGTATGCAAACAGGGCCACCTGATGTCTTCCTCTAACAGTGAAGCATGAAAGTCGTCATATGACATTTACTTTATTCGTGCTTTGTAAAACCCAACAAAAAACAAGAATAAGATTAAAATGCTAATATCTGGCTTCAAGAAATAACAAACAGAAACCATTGCTGAAGCTTGATGAAACATGCTTTATCATAGATATAGTTTTGTACGAGTTTGTAAAAGAACCTGAAAATACTTCCAAACACTGCAAGCGTTTCTTGCATAATGACGGATGCTGACAATGCATTTTGGTAAATTTGGAGCGGAAAATATCTCCAAAAATATGAGACGATATAGATTACATCCAGGTATGACCATACTTATGCGTACAATGAAAATATTGAACTATTTACAACTTTATGAAAAAAGTTTTTAGCGTTTTAAATTTACAAAGTTATTGACATTCTGAAAAAAGTTTTCGTTTAAAAGAGGGGACTTTTCATTTTTTACTTTAAGGGAAAAACAAATTAACAATCTAAAAGAGCATTCTTATAGAAACTACTTTCATATTCCTAAAGAGAAACAAATAATAACATTCACAAAACACAAAAAAAATCTGTTCAACACAAAATTGAAATTTGAAGTATGTATAGAATGTAACCCTAACCTATTAGTTTTACATACGTGTTTAACCACATTCCTGCTTAGACAATCTAATTCAAAATATCTCTAAATTCACTTTGAAATTTTTGCTATCATTGCCATTGTGATAGTCAAGGGGGGGGACCCAGGGGGGGGGGGAAAAAAAAGGGGGGGGGAAATTTGTTTTAAAAAAAATGTTTTTTTTTCCTTTTGGGGGGGGGGTTTTGGGGGCGGGAAAAAAATATGGGGACTTTTTTTTTTAATGTTTTGAATTCTTATAACAACAGTAAATACATTTTGTGTTAAATATATTTTAAGATGTACTTTTTTGTGTATTTTTTCTTAAATTTCTTATTAAAAATCAACTGAATTTAACAGTATGTGTGGCCGATTTAATTACCCATGAAAGTTAATGGTGCTCCAACTTAATCCAGATGATGAAAGATATATAAAATATGAAAAACAAGATCAACAAGGAAAGGCGGCGTTCAATGAACGCAACCCCCATATGACCCAGCAACAAGAACCAATGGCAAGGAGCCCAGGCGGACCGCAAACATAAAAAGGACAGGGCAACGACACGTTAATCATTAAATGATAAATAATTTGTAACTGAATAGGAATTCAAAGAAAATAATAATAGGGCCCACAAAGGGAAGGGGACAGAAGACCGGGGGAAGGGGGGGGGGGTTAATCAAAGAAAAAAAAACTAGAGGCAATGGGGAAGAGATAAAAATCCTTTTGTACCTCTTTGTTCAGATAATTATGTTAGTACATATTCATTTGTTCAAGATATTAAAAATGTCATTCCAAAGGATGTAGTATTTAAGTTTTGGTTTCTTTGGATTTGGTGCAGGCATTGGTTAAGTTTGTCTGCCTCCTGATCAAGACATTAAAACTGAAGGCTTTCTTATTACTCAAATGAAACACAAAGTGCAATCCTTTGCATTGATAACAAAATGAAATTACAAATAAGTTATCTACTTTCATATATCATGAAAACCTTGAACAACTTTGAAAGAAAACAAAACAGTTATTCACAAAATGGTGATAAATATATAGTTCTGTATAGTTTAATAGGCCAAAAAGTATGATAAATGTAAAAAAAAAATATAATGATTTTAAATATGTGTGACCATCACTATCAATTAAAATATCATAATAATTTTTTAATATCAGAATAACAATCATACATTTTTGGAAATGAAAACACTAGGCTTATGCAATATCACGTACAGAGGATGTTGTATAGAGTTGAGAGTTTGCAGTCGTCTGACAAATCTATATTTTGAATGCTTTATTGATAAGCAGACACATGGAAAGCTGAAAATAAGTAGATGTCCGGGAAATCGATAATTAAAATACAGTGTCAACTGATCCATTGAAAGCGATGAATATACAGACATTCGGCATTCTGAAAACATTCAATATTGATTCGATAGACAATTTAGAATACTTAGACATTTAACAAATACAGCAAAAAACAGATATTTGAAGTACTCTATCGATAGATCCATGAATAGTTCTGGATGGACAAACATTCGACAATGTGATGATATCTAATTACTCAAGATTTTTTAATGTATTCCTCAATCGATAAAGTCATCCCTTTTTCTGTCTTCAAAAATCAGATGTTTCTTGTGTTTCTGAAAAGAGAAAATAATAAAATTTCTGATTTTGATTTTTTACACCTAGTATATTTAGATATAATTTTATTGCGTTTTTATTTTGACCATTTTTACAAGAATTTAAGTATAACACCTCCTTAATGCCTCCAATTTTTTTTTTATTTCGCAATAGCTGTTTAATTTTTCTGTGTCATCTTACAGTTTCCAAAAGTTACTCGACGGCAAAACACCTGAAAAACCGTTCGCCTATGTTGCGTTTCTAGCAATTTTGTATGGAAATTAAAGTTTTTTATTACTCGTATTTACATTTTGCTACTTTAAAGCCAATAGTTTTATCTTCAAATCTATTATCTTCAGGTAATAAGCATCTGACATGTTGTTAAACATTAAAACATGTGCACGTTTTAAAACCCATGTTTTTCTTACCTAAAGAAGTATATTTTTATTCATTTCTGAGTTATAATGTGCCTATAATAATAAGTCATTTGCAGGCCGTTTGTTTGTTGTTGTTGTTGTTTTTTTTGTAAAAGATAAATGCCTTATCCTTCTAAATTATAATTATGGATTTACCCTGCTTCAAAGTTTACCGGAGTTTATTAATTAATTGAAGATTTATTATGCTCAAATTTGATTTGTGAAAAAAAAAATGGTTATAACTATACAGTCTCTTTTGAAATGTAAGATACACATATTTTTTGAAAACACACAGAGAAAAGATGTAGAAATTTAAACTCAATACACTACCGGATAATCACAGTACACTTACATAAGGTCGTTTTAAAAGCATAATTCATACATTCATTTATTCAATTTAGACATATTCAGGAAGAATTTACAAGAGCCTTTTTCTGAACTTCTGCAATATAAGTATTTTTACCCCAAGATGAGCATAGTATGTCTAAAATAAAAACAGAAGTACCAACAACATTGTGCCTGGCCTGATTACACAGATGTTAAGGGTGGCTTGGCTCTAAAATGGTGGAAAATGCTTGTAAGTATGGTTAAAAATATTAATAAAATGAACTGAAATGTACAATTAATCAAATAATTTTCTTAAAATGTATTTTATCAATGATGAAAAGTACTTTTAAGTATATTTTTGTGAAGCATTGTTAAAATATAATTGTTCTTTAATTAATAAAAAATGAAGTTATTACATTTCTCTTTCCTTCAGATACTCCGAAACTCTGCGACGACTGAAGCCACTTGTGTTTCTGTTTGGAAAATGCATCTTTTATCTGAAATTGAAAACAGTCGCGACATGATATATTGATGCTTATTTCTTAAACAAAGAGAGTAATCTATATAAGAGAATCTATTAAGCAAAATGTGTTGATTGTGATATCCAAATCACATTCACAAACTTTTTGGTTCTGGACAAACTTTTTAAAATTGTAATCGTATTCTTAATCTTAATCATACCTGTCTTAAACACTATATGTAAGTTTCTTTCTGTTATTAGAAAAAAATCAGAATTGGCTTTTAAAACTATTTCACTCCAGTGCGGGCATAAATGCGATCGGTTCGTTAGTGAAAATTTTGAAATTCATCGAGAGCAATGGAAATATATACAACGAGGATGATGTCAAAGGAATCTAGATTTGATTATCCAGAAAAATAGAAAACTATCGATAAAACAGGGAAATAATTTTATCTGCTAAAATAAGAAAATCTGTTAACGGACATAAATATGAAAAACAAGATCATCACGTAAGAACGGAGTTCAAGGTACGCAACCCCCATTTCACGATTCAGCATCACAGGACTACTGGCAAGGAGCCCAGCAGAACAACAAATAGAAACAGGACAGGTCACAAGGCGCAACGCTCGGAAAAAAATCCATTTTCCTGAAATCTATAATTGATTTCAACAGTTTTAATGGTTATAGAGGTACTGTGAAATTCATTGATTCTTTACACTTTCAAAATTAATAATAACCATACTATATAGATTAACTAAGACTAATAAATTTATCATGATGACACTTTTGGCAAATGAAAAAAGTTACCTTTTTGTCCATCACGCAGTGAAATATGAAGATCAGCAGTCCCTGTAAATTATATTAATTTTCATCAATACAAAAAAAGTACTTGAATAATGAAAATATTGATAATCAAAACAATTGTGTCATTGGTACATTATTAAAAAACAACACACCAAGATTAAGGAGTAAATACTGTTCCGAAAATAGTCCAAATGTTATTTTATTACACAGTTTACCAAACTTAGTTTCTGTATCAGTTTAACCAAATTATATTGCACTATTGTCTGGTCCGTTATAATTTAAGGTATACCAATCCTTTCAATGAACAAATGCTTTGCTGTGTTGTTTTCTACTTAAAAATACACAACTAACGCGGCTTTATATGGTGAGAAGGCTCAGCCACCAATTGTAAAACAATGGATACAAATTGCCTAATTTGGGTTCTAAATGGTAATACGCTAGAGTCTAGTGTTAACAAACGAATTGCAGTATGAGCATGGCAAAAAATGTAGTTCCTCATGTAAGAACTGGTTTATTATTGTTAAAGGAAAGTTTCTGACTTTTTATCTAGAAATGTTTGTTTTCATGTGTTTAAATGTACGCCTAGGAAAGGTTTTGTAAAGACTTTTGTTAAACGAATTAATGAATTTATCGATGTTTAACAAGGTAAACAAGTATGTCATGTTCGGATGGAAAGAAGAACTTACAGTGCCTTTAAATTAGTTTATTTCATGAAGCTTGTTGTCATATGATAAAACTACCAAAATAGAAGAGACAGAGATACATAATTATGTAGTGTTATTCATGAGAATATGATGTATAAAGTAGGGCTATCATGGCTAAAAAAATTGAATATTTTAGAGATAATTCTTAACTTTAAGTTTTGTTTATAAGTAAGCAATTGATTAGAACATGTGCCAGAACCTTCTTCAAACTTTTAAATAGAAGAGAAACAAAACTATTTGTATAAATAACTAAATGATTTTTACTCCACTTTTAACGTAACAAATTTGTGAATGTCTCAAATGCCTTATGGTTGTTAATAATATATGTATTGTGTAACAGTATTTGGTAATTCTTATACAAAAATGACTATACTTATAATATTATGTTTTATGTACAAATGTATTTGAAACCACGGAAATGTGAAAATTAAAGGGACATTAATCTGCAGTACATATACACATTAAGTTGCTGTAATATGTGGATTTGTTCCCCTTAAAAGCCTTTTAAAGGTCTCTTATACTCTATATCATGTCTTGTTTTTGTTTGTTTGTCTTTTGTTTATGTTAATATAAACATGTGAAATTATTAATATTTATAGATATATTCGATCACACAACATTATTAATAGCTACTGTAACGTAGAGGGGAAATAATTATCATAGTAAAAGGTTTGTTTATTTGGAGCTTATACATTTCTCGAGTTCTGTATTTTGTTACGTCTTTTGGATGCGCTAGGATAATGTATCTATAGGGGTTCGCCGTGTGTGATCCGCGTTTTACAAATGCAAGAGATACATATATAAGAACCAGATCAAAGAGAGTCTTACAATAATTTATCTTTTTAAACTACAATTTTAATTGTAACCATGTGCCTTAAAGGAACTAAGGTCCAAAAGCCTAAAACATAAAATTTATTTTTACAACTATCAGCTGGGTCAAAACGAAATATATGCAAGCGATTATTAAGAACTATACTCGGGAATGAAATGAAAACCTATGTTTGTGTTATTCATTACCCGTTTAGGGTAAAAAGGAATGCATTTGAATGTTTGGTAATTTTTCACAATAAGAATAAATTTTATTGAAAAGCGGTGTTAATCAATGATCTCAAATTGTGTTGCAGTTTTGATGAAATTAGTACCATAAATAAATTGGTGGATACCTGGAAACTGTTGAGAAAAGCGAATAAGTACTGGAAAGCAATTGTGTCACTATTCAAAGACAATGCTCCAAACCCCCAGGTCAGACCCATCAGCGGCATGAGCACTAATATGCAACGTAATGCTGCTCTGAAATTGATATTGTTTTATATAAAGATCAGTAATCACATTTTTAAAGTACAAGATTTTCTTAAAGCACGTATGGGATGCGATTCTGTTTTTTTCTTTGCGGATCCGCTGGAATAGGAAATGATAACATAAGAAGACAGTTCTTTCCAATCCAAGAATTAAACAAAATGTTAATAGTAAAAATAATTCCTATTAAACTGATTTATAATATTCAATGTATTACTTGAATTCGTTAAAGTCAACTGTCTATTCATAAGTAAATCTTCGTGTGCATGAATTATTAATATCATGCTTTCATTGAAGTCTTTTGTTAATTGCTTCTAAAAACACACATGAACTATTCTATTGGCAAAACTGTAAAACTGAAAGATTATATTTACATTGAAATCACAAAAGATTTACTTGTGAATGTCAAACGGTATTTCATATTGTCTACACAAAGCTTTACAAATTTAGATTAACATTACACAAATAAAAGTCGAAATAATATGTACTGTTTACTTTATTTATTGTTTATTTTGTTATCATTTGATATATAAAATTTGTGGAATACTGATTACGTAGACAGTTTTCTAAAAAGTTTGATAAGCTTCCTACTCAATCCTGAAAATATGTATGTTCTTAAGTATTATGTAAATGTAAAGATTACAAATAAATATTGTTTAAAATATTCCAAAAATATGAAAAAATAAAAGTACATGTTAAAAGGCATTTTAAGAAAATAAGTTGCGCTTAAAGGAACTCAAATGAGGTTTAAAAACACAAAAACAAAGATAATTTAAAAAAAACAGAATTGAATTTAAAATCATATTTTTGTACTATTTTTAACCCGATTAGCATTGCAACACCTTTCAATTTTTGATGACTTTTTACAATTAAAATAATTGGTTCAGGAATGATCTGAAACTTTGCACACAAATTATTAGTCTAGACCTACATCAAATGGAACATTAAACTCTAAAACTTTTTTTTCAGTCCGTCACATGAATTTCGATAGAGTCACATTAAAGTTACAAAAAGTATTGAAAGTCAAAAAAAAACAACAATGAAACAACTGTCATACTTTGCCCGCCCTTTGCTGGATTTCTTTGACATTGCTGTAGTGCCGCACATGGTCCGAATCACTAAGACAACAATTATAAGATTAACCTGAAATTTGAATTGTTGAAAACAGCAACATGTTATCACTTTATTATTACATCAATTAATTAACTTTTTTCATCATTTTCATCAATTATCATTAAATAACTTTTCAGTTGTCTAATTTTAAAATTATTTAATAAACAAAACTGAAAAGCATATTTCTCTTTGCTACTGACTTTGAGGTTTCTTCAATCGTGATTGACTTTTATTTATAGTCGCAACGACAACTCGCACCAGGAGCCAATACGTTTTTGTCCTAGAGCATTTAATGGATCATCTTTAACGAGCTTAGTTGCACGGATCCTAGGTTTTATGAATTCCCACACGAATGATTTGTTAAAACAATCTTGAAGATTGAGTAGCGGGGAGTCGATTTCGCGACTTTAGATTTACCGCTAGATTGCTTCCCCGCTTTAAAAGCAGTAAAATAACTAGATGGCCTGTCAATTAGACTTGTCTTGTGATAAGGTATTTTATAACACTTATTAAAGGCTGTTCTTGATATGGCATATGCCTTTTCTTTTATTGATAACTTTCATATGATTTCACATGGTCATTAGATTTTTGTTCACAAAATCAAAGCATCTAACTAAAGAATGAAGAAAATTTCGTGCAAAGGCGTCATCCATTTCTTCCCTTTCTAAACTTAATAAAACACTTTTAATGTTACAATGATGTCATACTTGCGGAAAGCATCTCTATTACTTCTACTTTATGACTCTTATGATATCACAACTATAACGACATAAAGGTTTGTTGGTTAATTTTATATTGCCCTTAGAACCTTGAAACTAACAAAGCCATATCTTGCATATGCTTGTCACCCAGGCTCTTTATCTATTCCGTTCATGGCTCAATAAAGATTTTTATTAACGTATTAAAACCCTGTCAAATAACAATTTACAATATTTTATATAAAGCAGTGTACATCATTAGAAATTTAGCAGGATCGATATTAGGTTCTAGCTATTTAGCTAAAAAGATTTTAGAAAAATTATTTTTACCCAATAATAATTGTTGTTCTAATTCATCCATGCCGAACGGCGATAATTATATAAAGTAGTAACACATGGCCGTATCCTCTTAATTTATAAAAGAGCATAGTAACATTCGATATGAAAAAATATATTCATACGACATGCATGATATAAAAAATATTACTGTCATTATCACTTGATGAAACTAAAACTCAAGCAAGTGCAACATTATAAAGATGATTAAAATTCATGGCTGTCCAATAAAAAACGTTAAAAAATGTTCACAAATATAAGTTGTAATAATAAGGCACGCCAAAAACAAAAAAAGCGGGTGTTTTATTTTCAACAATTGGCTGAAAGCTGAAACTGGTTAACAGGTAAACAATTCAGTCATACATACCAGTGCAAACTAAAAGAACCGGAACGAGAAAAGCCCATATCAATCCAGTATCAGTCGATAACCAGCATCTGGAACATATATATTAATATCTTTTACATGGAAATATTGTTAATTTTAAGCTTTATAAAAGTATGTACAGTTGTAAGATGAATCAGCTAATTTCTGGTCGATATAAAATAAGTTCAGTTAATTAGCAGAAATACAGGAACTACAATGTATGTTATACTCGTATAATGGGTTTATTCTGATTGTTGTAATCAGAATAAAGTCAGTCTTGATTATTAATTTTTATTTATAATTTTTTTTAACTAATAAAAGTATATTTAGGCTATATTTAAGAATGCACCGTCATATGTTTGCGCTTGTACAACGGCATATAAATGTCAAATAACTTCAGTGCCGCATATTGATTTTTATTGGTATGTGGCAATTATAAATAACCGTTCAATTGCGTGGTTTTATGATATACCAAGTTTCATAATATGAGCAATAAGACATTTATGTTCAAGTTTGTACGTTAAACATTTGATATTGAATGTTTTTGCATAATAAATTAACGCGCCCCTCGTGCTTCTGCAGAGGTGAATGCATGGAAAAAACATGTACTACTCGCTGTTCACAAATATACACAGAAAGGAAACTAGGGAAAAAACACAAATTCACTGTTGAAAAAAATGTTTCATAAAATAAAAGACACGTACGCTTGTTCGGTTCCATATCCATGCAGTTGTGATACACCCATAGATACCACGACTATTATAACAGCGATGACTTGAAAAGAATGAATTAAGTATTTAATTATAATAAACATAAAACATGGTAATCCGAAGACTTCCCTTGTTTTCTATATCCATTATGTATTCATTTGTATTACTTACGTTTCCTAATATGAGGAAATATATATGTATATAGTAAACTAAATGAAAAATATTGTCAGATTAGATAAAAATTAAAGCATCTCTGGTATATAAAGTATCTTGATAAAGTATATAAGTTGTTATAAAGGCTGCAAGTGTCGGTAACATCTAACGTGCATTGATACTAATCTTAATACATCAGAAAATGAAACCGTCGTGGAATTTATCAGAAATATCCTTGTCGATACCATACTCTGCAAATACGATATTGAGTTTACAGAAATGACCGGTGCATTATACGAAGCAAAAAATTGAATAATGCCGAATATAGTACAAAGATCCTGCGTTCAACGGTTATATAATACTGTAAAAAGGGATATTAAAGCTACATTAAATAAATTTCATAAAAACAGAAATAGCGACATTTCATTAATACATTGGGTTTCATATCGACTCCAGATTTTATTTTGGTGTCAAGACAACCAAAATGAGTTTTATAAGCATAAAAAATGGGCAACCTCATTGTGGCGAAATCAAAAGTACAATTTCTGTTTGCATGAGAAACTCCGCCTTCATATTACCGTACGTCAATGTTAAATCAACAAACATGACTACATGTACGAGGGTTGTTCGGGAAGTTCTGAGAATTTTGTCATATCTCCTATATTTTTTGTTTCTAAGACGTGATATTTTGCAAATACTAAGATTAGCATATCACAGAACTATTCCTTAAAATTGAATAGAATCTCACAACAATAGCCGGAAATAGCAGTAACCATAGCAACACTATAACGCCGCACCGGAGCAGTCCGACTCTAAAGAAAGGTATAACGCGCTACACTAATAATATTTCGTAATTTTGATAACGTAAAAAATGCTCGAAAACGCTGGTCAGCAGCGGAACGTCATGATATCATTTCCTGAAAATAACATAACGTTATTTAAATTCTCAACGGATCAACATTGTTTTAAAGTTGTTGCCCAGGGCCACAGAGTAAACAACATGACGTCGATAGGTGACGTTGAATTGCGAAGCATCGTGAAATTTTGTGTTGCGCTGGAAAAGTCTTCCACAGAAACAATGAAAATGATCAATTCTACAGGAAATACACAGAGCGGAGTCTACCCAGTTAGAGATCAGCCTCTTTGGGTTTGAGATCTTAGAGCACCCTCCTTACAGCCCGGACCTCGCTCCGATGGACTTCCGTGTGTTTCCGGAGCTCAAATCACAGCTGCGTGGAAAACGCTTTGACTCAGCTGACGATCTTATAAAGCATACTCAAGCTATAGTCTGGTCCTTTACCGATAGCTGGTACGTGGAAACATACAATAAGTGGATCAGCCGACACAGGAAATGCATCGAAATTGCAGGTGACTACGTTGAAAAGGTGCAACGCTCGACAGACTTTAACGTCGCATAACGTTGCAAATGACGTCGGCGTGTTCCGGGTGATTGTTATATGGTTATTTACTATTTTTATTTTTTAGTTTCTGTGTGTATGATGATGATATTTTCAGATACTGTACAGTATATATTGAAATAAATGCGTATATATTTATATTTACGCTAACCCGAGTACAACGTGTGCTATAAAACAATTCTCAGAACTTCCCGAACAACCCTCGTATACGCAGCAGTCCTAATTTAACGGTTTATGTCCGTATTGTAACGGATGTTTTCATACAAATTTAATCCTTTTTATGAGATGATTACTTTTTTCTGAACCCCAGGCCTAGTGCACCGTGAAGCTAAAACGGTTAAAGTGTGTTTGCACAAGAAAATCTCATATTTACTGTGTTCCGGATAGCAACTATAACAATGTGACGTAGCGCATACACAAGCTGATTATAGTCTTCATTTGCATGTTAAAATTCGTATACGAACTTTAGTGTTACCGTGGGGTTTTCCGTTTAAAATCCTAATTTATGAACAATATTTGATGAGATTTACAACAATAATATTAAAAAGATTAATGAAACTGTATATTGCTTGTTTTTTTAGGCCGACGGCAATTTTTTTTTCATATTTATTTAATGTAACTTTAAGTATGATGATATCTAGTTGAAGTAAACCGGTAAAATAAATGTAATAATCCAAATAAATGAAGAGTTAGATCGATCTATATAATAAATGAATAAAAACAAATCACTCCATGCTACTTAGGGAATTCCATGTGTATATGCAGTGACGTAGCAGAAAAATGTGTAGCGCTAGCTATGGCGTCGATTGGCTGCTCTGAGGAAGTCCTGTGACGTCACGGGAAACACCTCGATTCGTCCACAACGGCTTCGCCCCAAAAACACAAAAGTCACACTGGCCACCAATTTGTTACCTTCTATAATCGTCGAAGGGTTTTTATAGTTCTCTCTTGTGATTGAGACTGTAAAAACACACAGAGGCAGCAAAATAAATAAATAATCAACACAAAGACAGAAGTTAGGTTTTCACTCTACAACTGTAATTCAAATCTGCAGTGCATTTCATAAATATACAAAACCGTCAAAATCATGAAACAAATGATGAATGAGAATATAAGTAAATTACCTGTAAAACACACAGAGGCAGAAAAATAAATAAATAATCAACACAAAGACAGGAGTTAGGTTTTCACTCTACAACTGTAATTCAAATCTGCCGTGCGCATGCGTGGCGGTAAATCATGAGCGAAAAAATGAGGCCCGTCACCAGTTACTATAGTTAGTGTATGATATATGATGAATGATTTAATGAGGCTATGGGAGTAAATATGAGATGAAGAGTGGATGGACAAGGAAGAATATATTTATAAGAAATGCACTATATATCATATTGGATATAATAATGGTAAAGTATATACATGTATATATAATGACAAATGACCCTGTGACATTTGGAATTCCACAATCAAAAAAAAAACAGTGTTTATTCCTGATAACACCAGAAACTAAATACAGTGAAAAGACACCAGTACTCTTAGGCACAAACATTTTGAATGAATTACTTCAACAATGTAAAGACAACTTTGGAGAAATGTACTTACAAAAGTCAAGTTTACATACGCCTTGGTATCTGACCTTTCGATGTCTTACAATACAACAAAGGGAGTTGAAACGAAACAAAAACAGAATTGCTATCGTACGATCAGCAGAACCGAATTTGATAGTTATTGGACCTAATCAGTCGATAAATGTGAGAGGATATACAGACAAAGAACTGAAATTCCATGATACCTGTGCAATATTACAAGAAACCGAAGATACAAACTTACCAGACTTTGTTGACATTACACCATCAGTGATAAACTACAGTTACAAGAAGAATGATGAAATATTTGTGAACATATCAAACATCACGTGTAGTTCTGTTACAATTTCTCCGAAAGAAATCATTTGTGAAATACAACCTGTAACCATAGACGAATCAATATTTCAGAAGTTGGAAAATGAACACAAATCAAAAATATTAGATGAAATTCATATCGAATCGAAACTGACAGCAGATGAAACAAAACAGATATATGACCTTCTAGAAGCACACATAGATATTTTTTCAAAAGACGATTCAGACATTGGCAATTGTGAAATGATGAAACATCGCATAGATTTAGTGAATGACATTCCATTCAAACAACGTCATCGTAGAATACCTCCTGCTATGATTGATGAAGTGAGAAAACATCTTGAACAATTATTGGCTAGCGGAATTATTTCTAAATCAAAATCTCCATGGGCATCAAACATCGTTTTAGTTAGAAAGAAAAATGGAAAACTACGAATGTGTGTCGACTACAGAATGTTAAACAAAAGGACAATAAAAGATGCATACGCTCTACCCCGAATAGAAGAAATTTTTGATTGTTTAGGCTCGTCAAAGTGTTTTAGTGTAATAGACATGAAAAGTGGATATCATCAAGTACCTATCGAAGAAATACACAAAGAACGAACAGCTTTTACAGTCGGAAGCCTTGGATTTTTTCATTACAACAAAATGCCATTTGGTCTTTGCAACGCACCAGCAACTTATCAGAGACTTATGGAGGAATGCCTTGGTGACTACAATATGAAAATCTGTGTTATATACCTAGATGACCTCATCATATTTTCAAATAGTTTTGAGCAACATTTAGAAAGACTGGATCTAGTTCTTAGCCTAACACGACTTCAAGAATGTAATTTAAAAGAAAGTGAAATTTCTCGGACATGTTGTAAGTGAATTTGGAGTTGAGACTGATCCTGATAAGATAGAAAAAGTAAAGATTTTGGCCAGTACCGACGAATGCAGATTCACTCAGATCATTTTTAGCTTTCACTGGATATTACAGACGTTTCGTAAAAGATTTTTCAAAAATAACTAGACCACTAAATGAACTTCTACCTCCAACATCGTCAAAGAAAAATGGTAAATCTAAACAATAAGAATGGAAATGGACAGAAACAGAACAGAAATCATTTGATCACTTGAAGAATATTTTAACTTCACCACCCATCTTAGCTTATCCAGATTTTTTTACATAGAGAAAGAATAAATGGCCGTGCAAAAAATGACCAAGCCATGCGGAAATCTCCTGGACATATTACTTGAGTTAGCGCTTTAGGCTTTTTCATGTGCAAAGAAGACCCTCTCTAGTTGTACAAAATCGAATTTGCATTGGAATTGGTCAAATGGTTTTTGAACGGTAAGCTCGTAAAATTGATGTTTGTTTCCGAAATTTATATACAGAAAAATCAAATCGCTGGCAAGTGACCTAGCCATGCGGAGATCTCACGGACGTGTTCCTTGAGTTAGGGCTTTAAAACTTATCATGTGCAAAGCTGACCCCCTCAAGTTGTACAAAATCAAATTTGCAACGGAATTGATCAAATGGTTTTTGAATGGTAGGCTCGTGAATATGATGTTTCTTCCCGAAATTTACATAGAGAAAGAACAAATCGCCGGTGCAAAAAATGACCAAGCCATGCGGAAATCTCCTGGACATATTACTTGAGTTAGCGCTTTAGGCTTTTTCATGTGCAAAGAAGACCCTCTCTAGTTGTACAAAATCGAATTTGCATTGGAATTGGTCAAATGGTTTTTGAACGGTAGGCTCGTAAAATTGATGTTTTTCCGAAATTTATATACAGAAAAAGCAAATGGCCGGCAAGTGACCTAGCCATGTGGAGATGTCATGGACGTGTTCCTTGGGTTAGGGCTTTAAACCTTATCATGTGCAAAGAAGACGCTCTCAAGTTGTACAAAATCAAATTTGCAACGGAATTTATTAAATGGTTTTTGAATGGTAGGCTCGTGAATATGATGTTTCTTCCGGAAATTTACATAGAGAAAGAACAAA
Organism: Ruditapes philippinarum; assembly: GCF_026571515.1. Taxonomy (NCBI): domain Eukaryota; kingdom Metazoa; phylum Mollusca; class Bivalvia; order Venerida; family Veneridae; genus Ruditapes; species Ruditapes philippinarum. The sequence continues at coordinate 86,436 of NW_026854523.1, forward strand.
TGGCCGTGCAAAAAATGACTAAGCCACGCGGAAATCTCCTGGACATATTACTTGGGTTGGGGCTTTAGGCCTTTACATGTGCAAAGAAGACCCTCTCTAGTTGTACAAAGTCGAATTTGCATTGGAATTGGTCAAATGGCTTTTGAACGGTAGACTCGTAAAATTGATGTTTTTCCGAAATTTATATACAGAAAAAGCAAATCGCTGGCAAGTGACCTAGCCATGCGGAGATCTCATGGGCGTGTTCCTTGGGTTAGGGCTTTAGGCCTTAATATGTGCAAAGAAGATCCTCTCAAGTTTTACAAAATGAAATTTGCAACGGAATTGATCAATTTTTTTTGAATGGTAGGCTCGTGAATATGATGTTTCTTCCGGAAATTTACATAGAGAAAGAACAAATCGCCGGTGCAGAAAATGACCAAGCCACACGGAAATCACCCATCTTAGCTTATCCAGATTTTTCTAAACCATTTAAAGTAGATACGGACGCATGTGGGTTCGAACTTGGTGGAATATTATACTAGAAGCATGAAGATAAGAATAAAGTCATAGCTTATGCACGCAGAAGTTTAACAAAATCTGAAAAGAACTATCCGGCATTCAAACTTGAGTTTTTGGCATTGAAGTGGGCTATAACAGATTAATTTAGTGATTATTTACAAGGAAATCATTTTACTGTATACACTGACAACAATCCGCTTACACATATATTGACTAGTGCTAAATTAGACGCAACAGGTCAGAGATGGGCTTCTGCATTAGGTGCATATGATTTCAACATTATCTATAGACCAGGTCACAAGAACATTGATGCTGACGCAATGTCACGTTATCCCCATGAAAAGGCAAAGGATGAAGAAGGTGATTACATCAAACTTGAAAATAACACTGTGAAAGCTATTTGTGGTTGCATACAAGAAGATCCTTATATAGAAGTAATACCAGCAGCATCAATAAATATCATAGAAGCAACAGATTCTCCTGGAAAACCATTAGCTCAAATTGAAATAAGAGAAATTAGAAAGCATCAAAGAGAAGATAAGCATATTGGAAAATGGATTACAGCTACTATTGACAAGAAAATTCCACACATCAAATATTTTACAAAAGAAGATAGTATAATGAAGAAGAATTTTACAAGTTTCAAAATAATACGAGGTGTGCTATACAGAGAAATATATATCAATGAAGAAAGGATTCTACAGTTAGTTTTGCCAGAAGTTTACAGAAAGACTGCTTTGTTAGGGTTACACAATGAAATTGGACACCCTGGAAGAGATAGAACAATGACTTTAATAAGAGACAGTTTTTTTGGCCTGGTATGGCGGCTGATTGTGAAAAATGGATAAAAAATTGTGACAGATGCCTTCGAAGAAAATCAGATACCAACATACGTGTTCCGCTCGTAAACATTGTGACTACTTATCCGTTAGAACTTGTTTGTATGTATTTTTTTACAGTTGAACCATGTAAAGGAGGAATAGCAAACATTCTCGTGATAACAGATCATTTCACCAAATTAGCTCCTGCATTACCTACAAAGAATCAGACAGCGAAAACAACAGCTGAAGCATTTTACGAAAACTTTATTGTTCACTACGGTATTCCTACACGTATACATTCAGACCAAGGAGGAAATTTTGAATCCACTTTAATAAAAGAACTTTGTGAACTCTTTGGAATAGAAAAGTCAAGAACAACACCCTATCACCCAAGCTGCAATGGAATTACTGAGCGATATAATAGAACGCTTCTCAATATGTTAGGAACATTAGAACCGGGAAAAAAGCCAGACTGGAAAAAACATTTACCTTCTCTTGTCTATGCATACAATTGTACAAAGCATGAAACTACAAAATTTTCACCAGTTCAACTCATGTTTGGACGAACTCCTAAATTACCTATTGACTCTGTTTTTGAAACTGCAAGAGAAGAAATAACAAATCAAACAACAACAGAATAACGAGCAGCTTAAAAAAAGACTTGAATCATCAAAAGAAATTGTGAATCAGTTTACAAAATCAGCACAGAAAAGACAAAAAGATTATTTTGACAGAAGAGCTAAAGCTTCAAAGATAATTGTAGGAGACAGAGTGCTTGTAAAAATTCTCGCATATGAAGGTCGTCATAAAATAGCCGATAAGTTTGAAGAAAAGCCATACACTGTAACAGCTCAACCAAATCTGAATATTCCAGTATATGAAGTAAGATCTGAAATTGGAACAACAAAGGTTTTACATAGGAACAAGTTGCTACTTATTGAAACCGAAAACTGTGAATTTGATCCAAGTAGTGTACCAGAAACATGTTCTTCAGAAGACAAAGATAAAACAGAAGACAAAATGATAAAGCCTATTCCTAAACCAAGGAAAAGACTGCAGAAACCTGAAAAGGGAAGTAACATAAAATCCAGTACTGGTAGATCGGAAAAGAATAGCGAGTCTGATGAATCAGAAGACGAATTTGTTTTACCAACAAATCATAGTAAGGACGCTTACACTTCTGAGAAGGATACAAGTACAACAGCAGAAACACATGAAAGTGATATTGACATTGCTATTGAAATAGTTTCAAATTTAGACCAAGACACAGAGAATGAAGATGGAGCTACTTGCTGTCAAACAGACAACTTAGCAAGTGTTGATGATGAAAGAGATGGAGAAACATTAGAAATAGCAGATGATTTGACTTTAGAACATCAACCTGAAGAACAGACTTTTAAGAAAGTAGAGCATAAGCAGTCTATTGAAACAATAAAACCACAAAAGCCACCTCCTAGAAGATCTGAAAGACAAACTAAAAAACCACAATGGACAGAAGATTACCATATGAATCAAATAACTTGTATAAACTTTGATGAGAAGAAATATGCATTAAATCAACTTTTACAATCTGGAATTTTACATACTGTTAGCCCGGAAGTAGCAAATAAACTGTGGGAAGCTGTGATGAAATGATTGAATCGCAATATATTGAGATATCTGCATACTACAGATGTGAACATTTTAAATTGAATTAATGGATATATTCTTTTGAAAATATCACATAGGAAAGAATGAAGAATGATGAATTTTAAGTAAAACTTAAAGATCATACTGATATATTATTTTAAATAATATTTATTTCTTATTTTCAGAGCAAAAAGCTTATTTTTTCATTTGTAAATTGCATTTCTTTTCAGAATTTGCAGGGGATGAATGATTTACATGTTCCTAGAATTTGTGAGGACACAATTTCTTTATCAGGGGAGGAAAGAGACTATATTATTTAAAACATTTTTTTTTTCATATTTAATTGTTTTGAAGACAATTATAGATGTTGATTTCAGAAGGATAATCTCTGGACGGAATTTATATTTAAAGTATTATCATTGTTGTTATACATGTTTTATTTATTGAACAGCATTATATTTTTTTGTGAAAAATGATGTGACATCATTTTCCGGAGAGGGGGAGAATGTAGCAGTGCTAATATTTTAACATTTAATCATTTTTTAAAATATTTATATTTTTGGTCATGATGTGCCTTTAATGTTAATTGGTCTTTAATAGTAGTGAGAACTTCTCACACATTCCAATATATTGTACGTGTTAAACTATTTATAAACGCAGTTGACAGGTGTATGTTTTCATCCAATCAGATGAGAGTATTGTTATATTGTGATCACATGGCCAGGTTTGGTGTGTAGTTTCAAAGTTTTAGAGTTAGAGGAAGGTTGATATTTTGCTTTGCTCTTTGATAGTTTATTTTATATTTAAAGTGTTTGGAGGAGAATTGGACTAAGGTATTTATTCTTTTTGGTTTATAGTTGGTTATCTATCTCTAGATTAAATGGTTTTAATTCTATTATGTGTATTATGGGTTTTATATGTCTTGGACTGATTTTTGAGTTGTTTTGGATTTTGTGTAAGAATTTGTAATGGATGATCTAAAATACTATTTCTCCTATTCTTAACATCTTGCATGAATATAACCTTAACTTTACAGCACACAAGTTACATACACTGGATGGTCGAGTGATTGTTTGTGGAGGAATATAATTATATAAATATAGAAGAGGGTACTTGTATCACTCACAAGGTATATAATGATCTGATGATGTTTCGTATTTATTGTGTAAGTTATATACATATTGTACATGTATGTAAATAGTAGATTATGATGAGATGTATTTTTACTAAGTGAATGATGATATGCATTTACCAGTAATATTTATAATGTTTGTATAACAGAGTAATTAATCATCTTTAAATAAGTACATGTAGATTCTTATTTAAATTGATTTATTTAATATTAATATAAGTACAATGATATTGTTGTAATATATTTATGATGCTCTACTTTCTTTTCAGGCCCATTGTTTTGTGTTATTTATATTGTAAATACTACACCGAATAAATATCTAGCAAAGAACTCTATTGTGTTGTTATGCCCTGAGACCGTAGAGGCCGAGCTGCTAGACAAACGCAATTGCATTTTATTTGTGTTGAGAACAAAATAATTATTTAACTTATGAAGTTATCGTTAAATTAATGTTTACTCCATAGAAAAATGTAAATGATCATCTCTTATAATTCCAGTCAAATTACATAATTAAAACCTTCTTTGTTCCATCTAAATTTTGATATTTATTAAATATCTATTCGACATATGACAAAATATTTAAAGTTTCGTTAAGAACTTTTATCTGTTTGTATATCAACAATATGTCATTATTATCAACACGTGTATATATAAGTCACGGACAAAGAAGCACGTACAGGTCTTCGACTGCAAACACTCAGTCAAAATACCTTCATAACTAGATGTAGATAAGAATTAAATGGAATCATATACACTTATTGACTAGTTTGACATTGAATATGATGTGATATTCACCGGCAGATGACATATTGACCGAGGATATAAATCCGTGCTACAATATATTGTCATTGAGTCTTAATCTATTTTTAGACTGGGAAAATCCAATTCAGCAAGTGAATATGATACTGCACCCAGTGAATATGATTCTATAAAAGGTTATGTTGAATACTGTTTGGACCAATGATATTGCAGCTTTATTGAGATCATATAATTAAACGTGATATTTTTTCGGGTCGGGGTTTATCTTTTTTCAGTTTATATGTTTGTATACATCAAGCAGGTTCTGTACTCATCATTTTTACTTTACATTGTTCCCAAAGAAAGGCGGCTTTGCGGCAGAATTTTATAAGTCTTCATCCTACATCATTACGCCTATTCTTGTTTTATAGATAATTTAATAGAATTTTTGAGACTTTTCAAATAATATTTAGGATAGATAATGTACACGGCCCGAAGAATTTAACAGACGAGGCTCAAGCAGGTGTTAGAGCAGGATATTCTACCATATATAATATACATGTACTTTCTTTGCAAAGTTTAGCACAAAAATATCTAAACAAAACGGGCGGTAGATTTTATGTCCTTTATGTTGATTTTCAAAAGGCCTTTGATTGTACATCACAAATTGTTTAATTGTTACATACGGTCGTGATTAGGGGAAATATCTTGCGCAAGACAAGGGGACATAACTAGTACAATAATTTTCAATCTTTATATTAATGAGTTATCTCGCTTTCTACGAACAAAAGGTAAGTGAGGCATTTTTGTTACGGGATAATATGTATTCTGTTTGCAGATGACGTTGCAAATTGCGCCGAAACAGCAAATGAAATGCTTCTTCAATAAAATACCATCGTATAATTTTGTAGTGATACGGAAATGACTATAAATCAGTGGAAAACCGAGACAGTCATGTTTAGAAATGACGGTCCATAACGGTCATAGGAGCATTGGTCATATAATGGTGTACCTGTAAATGTTACATCTTGTTACAATTATATGGGATTATAATTTAAACCGAAACTACCTTGGTCTAAAGCAAAAGCGGAACTTGCTGCACAAGCCAAAAAATCTCCTTTTTTGCGATTAAATCCCACCAGAGAACTTTTGGATATTTTTCACAAAATGAATATTTTAAACTGATGGTGCTGAATATTCGAGTATTTTAGATGTTCAGATTCAATATTGTAAAGATTGCATGTGTGGTGATACTTCTGTATATGATTGTGCAGTTTTTGGGGAATGTGGTTGATTCCATTTTGTATTGACCATCATATCAATTAAATGTATGAAATACTGGATCAAACTTATATGTATGTCTTATAATATATATCCAAGAAAATGTTTTTTAGTATTGAAACAACAGGATAGTGCAGATTTTATTGGGCATGATGCCGCATCTTGTATTAGAAATTTGTTATTTAGATATGGCTTTGGTTTTGTTTGGTTAAACCAAACTATTGGTGATATTTATGTTTTTCTGAAGACTTTTTGATTGTAAATTGCAAATTTGGTATCAACAGATAAATCATTCGTCTCGTTGTGATACATATAAACAATGCAAAACTATGTTAAATCCTGAACTGTATTTATGTACTTATCTACCATTTTATGCAAGGAAAGCATTAGCAAAGTTCCGTTGTTCAAGTATTAGGTTTTAATTAAAACTGGACGTCATACTGGTCTTCCAAGTGAACTATGTTAATTTTGATACACGATGTCTTGCAGATGAATTTCATGTATTCTTTAAATGTTACAATTATAGACATGAACGACAATAATTTTTACTAAGCTGGTATAATGGTTGATTTGAATATGTAGATTTTTGTAATTCAATTCAGTGTTCTGATGATGATAACAAATAAGAATAGCTGCATTTTGTTTTGTAAATGCCATTATGGAACATGAAGTGACATGACACAACCTTAAGGTATTAGCACCCTAATGCATTACCTCCGCTTTGAAGAGTATTCAAATAGGCTAGAATTACTGTTAACTACATTGAAAATGAGGGCCATGGGTTCAATCCCCAGAAGGGTCAACTTTTTTTTTCTTTCTTTTTTTCTTTTAACATTATTTATGTATCTCTCATGTCCCATATGGAAAGAAAAAAGTGTTTAATTTTAAATTTTTAATTTATATAGGTATTTATTGGCTAAATTATGCTAAATCTAGTAATAAATATGATACCTGATATTTTCAAAGTGTAATATATTCAAAACTAGACGGTAAAAGTATTTCATATTTTACAAGATCAACCAATATACTTTTTTTAAAAATTTAGGGAAACTTTGAAAACAGGCACTGGGTAAATTTGGGTAAATTTTAAGAATTTTTTTTAATTAGGCTCCCTAATTAGAAAAATGGTCAGACATGTGGTAAAAATGGGTGGGGTAGGGTAACATTTTTATACAGATTTCATAAATTTTAAGTAGAAACCATAATTTTGCTTATGTGGATTGTTAGCTGAATGGTACTATTTGTTTCTTACCAAAAATTCATGGGAAAACATTTTTCATTAGTCTAAGAATGTTATTGCAGATTATTTAAAGGTTCCTCATTTCTAAAAAAGGGCCCTCATAACATCCTAGCTTGAGTTCAGAAAAGTGGCCATAACTTGATTTCCGTATGGTAAACTTTGTTTAAATTTTGCAAACAGGTGTACTTTAAGGTATACATCTGACCTATGATGTAAATTCTTTAGTTCCTGATAGTGCCCATTAGGGTCCTAATACCTTAAATATATGATGTTATATTGTATACGTTGTATTTTGGACCGGAGGCCTTTCTTAACAAATAAAATTTGAATTTAAATTCTACTTTATAAATAAATATGTTTAAAACAGTTACAGATATATATAAATTTAAAATGTGCTGTAGTATTTTAAAAAGATAAATAAGTAAATTACAAAGTGACATGGGGCATATGTTTCCAAGAGGAAAAGATCGTTAATTTCCAACCGCCTGCTCTTTACAGCTGTGGGATGCAATCCCTCCCGCCAGGGATTCTTTCATTCCAGGTAGCTTGCGAATTGTCTGTACTCAGGTTCATGCTCGTGTTTGAAGTTATATACGGAAGAGCACATAAGGTCTTTTTTCCACAAGAAAGGCTTGACAGTCACCATAATTATGACCTCTAAAGTGTCTATGTTGTCTTAAACCCAACCATATTTACATATATACATTAGTATAAATACATAGTGAAAATACAAAATCAAAACAAAGACACAATGTACTTAAAATGTAAAGCAGCTCAAAAAACAAAAGCAAAATCAACACAGGTTAAATAGTGACCCTTTTATTTATCAGATGATTATAGACATATTATCAATATTTTATTTCAATCACAATTAGTTTCAAAAGATAAATCTCAAAAAGATGTCTGACTTATAAACTCAGGGTCTTCTCATATTACGTTGATTCATCTATTGTTCTGAAAAAATTTAAAAAACAACAACATGATAAGTTTATTCACGTTACACTTATGTGCTATACACATCTACATGAGACTACGTGTACTTTGCTGTAAAATTGTATTTAATTATAACGGCGAATATTCAATCTCATTAAAACCAGATCATCGTTTTCGCTCCGTTACTTCGCTACGAGCGTAGGGTAGTGGAACGACAGTAAGGATATGATTTTAATGAGATTGGGCGAATATTGTATTTGTTTCTTTGAGAATCTGACAGAAATATAATCCACTACATGAACTCTAGATGCATGCCACTTTCATGACTGGCGTTGTCATGAGTATATCAGATATATACGTCTGAATATAAAACCAAGAAGTAATTTTGATTTGTTTTATGGTTTTTGTTGCTTATTCGACGAATGTTAATAAGTCAAAATATATGTCACTGGCTATAAAAAGCTTGTTCTAAACTGTCTATAAAATAGATTTGTTTTACGATTAGTCATGTGATTGCTGTACAGACAGGTTGATACTGTAGTTGCAGATTAAAATGAGTGATTAAGGATAGATTGTTAATTTCCTTTACCATAAGTTGTTTTAGATGTGTTCAAATAAAAAACAATGATACCGAAAAGTCTGAAATTTACAAACCCGAGGGCTCTGTCTGGCAGAGGTATGCGCCAATATTTGTACATATCCAGTCATTCCATCCTATACCCCAATCTCTCCAGTAAAGATGTATGCAATCTTCATTACTATTGAAGTCATCGGGCTGATTACTCCTCCAATTTGTGAAATTCCAAGGAGCGCCAGAATTCCATGCATAAACGCCTTCTTCAGCTTTGTCAGATGCTCCAATCCAGAAATAGCGATCTGAAATATCAAAGTTTTATCTTTTTTATTATATTCTTTTAACCATGCAGTTTTACCTGGCAAGGATCAGGTCTTAGCTTAAGTTTTGTATTTTGCTATTGAAAAACCATAAAAGTACATTTTACCCCAGGAATGAATATTTTTTGTTATCTTAGGAACGGCATAGTTAACACGGGTTTGATAACATTAAACTAATAATTTTAGAGCATTTTAGATGCTTATCGCCTGACGAAAGTATTTAAGAATGCGAAATTATGTGTCATTAAAGTAGCAAAACGTAAACAAAGTAATATGTTGACCTCTTCACAAAATACTACAGTACTATAAAAGTATATATTAACTAATTGCCAAAAAAAGGAACAGAAGCAAAAGATGGTGTAGCTAATTGGCCAATCAGTAACATTTTGGAAACTATGAAAGTAGACCAACATTAAAAAACTTTTGATAAATAAAAAGAAAGTTATTTCTGAAGCATATTGTGCCTCTAACGTTTTCAAGGATTGTTCCGAAGATAAAGAAAAGCAAATTGAATTCAATATTCAGTAGGTAATGGGTAAACACAAAGCTTACCGGTCCTTTTCTTAGCCTCCGCGATGATAAATGTATTTGTGTCTACATCATATATTTCAGCTAAAGAAGCACCTTGAGCTTCACATGCAACCTGCAAAATATTTGACATATCTTCATAAATACAAAAGTGTAAAAAGAAAGTACAATAATTCATGTCTTTGCAAAAACATTGTCGAATAAGTGAATTGTGATTATTTTCTAAATTTATCAAATGTTGTTTCTATTAAAGTATTCAAAATCATTATCGTGTATTATACGTACAGTATATCACTATAGATTTCCATGGCATGAAATAAAGTAGTATCGTTTAGTAAAAGCTGTTTCGCACCCGGATATTTAAGATGACACACGCATTAAACCTGTCTAACTATGTAACGATAGATCTATTATTTTTGAAGTGGCGCCTAAATGAATGCATGTATAATGGAAACAAGATATATTGGAAACTTGTCAATGAACAATGTTAACGATATTTTGGTTACTACGGTAATGATTGATGAATATCCGTAAACGCCAGTATAGTGTGTTCTTAAACATTTTTTACAAGATATAATTGTGCAGTGTCATAAACTTACATTGGCACCATCCCAATTAGTTGTTTCAGTACTAAAGAAGAAACAGGTATCCTCCCACATTAACCAATCAGCTGGACACGATACTGATATAGAAATAAGTGAAAGAGAAACACAATTAATAACATCTACACCACAATTTCATATATACGTGTTGACCAAGCCTTTTGTCGTGGATTAATCTTATTATAATTAAATATCATATCCAAAATCATAACGAAATCAAGTTCATTACACAAGTGTAAAGGTTATTTATTTAAGTTTATATATAACAGTATGGTTAATGAAATTATTTTGTATACCCGTTTACTATCAACCTGAACACAAAGTTGTCAATGTTCTTTTATTTTATCTAATATTCTTTTAGTGTTTGTTTTCATATTAAGCATCAAAATTAGAAAGAAATGTAGCTTTAATTATCATGTTCCAAAGAAACTTTCCTATATTCCTAAGCGTATCATGACAATGTTTGAAAATTTGCTTTATTAGTCATAACTTTCTTTTAAACGTAGATACTTACGTTGACAGTTTGTCCCAGTGAAGCCCGATGGACACGTGCATGTGTATTCGTTTACACCGTCATCACATATTCCACCATTTAGACAGGGGTTTGATGAACAGTCATCATAATCTAAACATAATTAAGCTTTGTAGTACACATGCATCTCCTTTATTAAATTTCATTTAGATATGAATTTCTTATGTAGTTAGCAGTATGTATGTTATACCATAAAATGACTTAATTAACCCTTGATATGCTGAAATTGAACTTCGTTAGTCTTTGCCAAAAGAATAGAGCAAGGCTAGTCCGCACGTCGGTGAAGCCTGACAAATTTCTTATTGATGCGGTCATTGAATGTCAATCTTCCTTGTTGATATCTGTTCTCATATATAGTTCTGTTACCTTCTCTTTTATACATTATTGATAATGAAATCCCTTAAACTTTGAATGTACTGCTCCGAATTTAAGGCAAAGCAAATCCATTATGCATTAGGGTCATTAGTTGTTTGTTTCAAAAATATATTGACGAATGACACAAAGAATGTTATGTGAGTGTGAACGTTCCTATAATCAAAAAATTTGAAAATTTAAAAGAACCAAATGGGCAATTGACAGAGTTTTGCGCCTAATTAACAGCCCCCATTTCCTCCTGCACCGCCTGACCTCTAGTTTTTTTGAAAAATAGGGAAAATTTAATGATACCAAGGGGCCCATTTTGCCAGAGAAGCGCGTATTCCCCAAAAACCCCAGTCATTCTATTGCACCGCCTGACCCCCAGTTATGTGTAAACAATCTTCACCGTTCCAATCATCCGGATTAGCATCTTTCCAATTTTCATATCCCCAAGGTGCACCAGAAATCCATGCAAAGTTACCTTCACTCTCTTTGTCATTTCCTCCAAGCCAAAAGTACCGATCTACCGACATGAAATTGTATAGCATAAGATACATGTATATTGATTAATTCCTAAGTGTAATAAAAATGACACCTCTCCCGAAAATTGCTGTTTTAGACTGCGAGCTTTATTAGCACCGCGCTTATGCTCCAGTGGATGTTTATTTTTTCCCAAGCAACCGGTAACCGATGACACATTTCTGTATCATTACTGTCAAGGTGGCTAGGAACAACAATAATAAGTATAATCTTCTTATATACGTGAATTGTTTGTTACCTTTTGATAGAACAAAATAGCAAATAACGGTATATGGAAGTGCAGGGAACGAAATATTAAAAGTGAATTTAGGATAATAAATGCTTGCAAGAAGAGTTATCTTTTCATAGCTTACCAGATCTTTTTTCCGCTTCAGCCAAAACGAATGCATCCATTTCTGCATCGTATATTTCGGCAAGAGCTGCATCTTGACCTTCACACGCAATCTGCGAAATAGTCGTGTCCATTTAGAAATAAAGTGTGGTAAGTGAAAGATATGATCGTTCTAGTATCAAATTTTCTAAATTATTTTATAACGCACTGTTTTTATGATTATCGCCGTATTTACACATGTGTTGAGGTTTTTTGGTGCATTCAGTTTGCCCTGCTATTGTGGCTTGGTGCGTGTCGGGGACTGCGTCCTGTGAACGTTGCTTTTGCCTTGTTGATCTTTACTCTTAATTATTTAAATACAAGTTTTCACCACAGTAATGTTTAAATGTTGAATATTGCAATAGCCACTGCTACAGTGCTATATGATGTGAATAGCATGAATTTACCACTACCGTGAATGAACAGGCGCAATCTGTCGGACCTGTAAAATTTTCAATTTGACCGTTTCGGGTGGACGTCATTGGGTTACTATATCTTTTTTTTGTTATATTTTTCTTGTATTTCGGTGTCATTGACACCAATGCTTTATTATGTTTTGCTTAGACTGGAGCTATGGGCGTGAGTGATGATGCACTTTCATTATTTCTCGTAAACAGACCCATTCAAACCGAGTTTTCGGTATTTACTTTCTTCATTTTGTTTTTTACTCTTGAGGAGGGATCAGCCCTTTTCCATAGATTTATTTGATAAGCCATAATAAAAGATAGGTGAACAATTGTTTTAGGTTAGGATTTATGAATGTTTTCGCGATTTGAGTAAATACAATATTTTGGCGGGTGTTGTTTTGATCGTAACCCTTAACCTTCTAGAACCAAAAAATGTCATCAGCTACGAGCTAGAATATCCTTTACATCATTGCATTCTAACGACGACACTCTTTACTATTAGTAGACCATAACTTTCATCTAGATATCCAAAAAATTCATAATGGACAGTTCATACTAAAATCCATTAAATTCAACAGCTTTACTGTAATAAATGAAATAATAAGAAAGAAAAACATATCTTAATTTACATTACATAAGATATTTATCACAGAATTAATTATAATATATACAAATGACATTGCTTTCATATATAACTGCAAGAACACACATTTAGACGATTTTTCATATACATGTAATACATCTTTAATTAGCTATATTGTTATAAAATAACATGAATTGTGTCTATCGTACTGAATTGAATGAAACTCACCTTTGCATTATCCCAGCTAGTTTGTTCTGTACTGAAAAACAGACAAGTTTCGTCATTCCACATAATCCATCCTTCAGGACAAGAGGCTAAAGGCGTGTGCAAAAGAGAAACAACGTTTTCATTATGTATATCATAAAGATAAATGTCCATTTAATCAAAGCTAGTTAAAGGATTGCACACACGTTTGTAAACAAATTCAATAAATCTGATTTATATTAAACAATTATACAAAACAATGTGTGAAGCTTGAAAGAAACTGTAGGTCCTTTCAAGGAAAAAAATCATCAGTAACTTTTACAGAACTACCTGTCCAAAAAGAGCATTTATAAAACTCATCAATCTTTCTATAGGGACATTTAAAAACTTGAAATAATGGTAATGGCTTCTACTTACATTCGCAATTAACCCCAGCGGTGTTCGGGGGACATGTGCATGTGTAACTGTTATCCCCATCGGCACATTCACCACCGTTCTTGCATGGACTTGCCTCACATTCATCATAATTGACTATGACAAGTCAAAAAAAGAGTTTAATATAGCAAAAAAATGTTTTCTTTTTATTTGTTGGTTTTTGTTTATTTGTTTCTTTCTTTCTTTTTACGCCGAATTTACACAATAATGATTATATATAAAATCTTGAAAATCCCTATAACAGGTGAAACATTTTTCTACAACGATTATAATAGTTTTGCTAATAAATAATTACAATATATTGAAAAAGGCTTGTTCCCGCTATCTTTATTGTTTGAACATAACATTTTGGCAATATTTTTTTTCGTCATACATAATACTTTTACATGCTTATCAGGACAAGTCCTTTACAGGTTCACGGTATAATATTAATAATCCCCAAGCCATAATTCTTCATTGGTTATTTGTTTAAAAAAATAATATCGTTTAGTGACCACATTAATGTTAGTGTTGAGTGTGAACGATTCCTATAATCAGAAAATTTGACAATTTAATGATACCTAATGGGCCCATTTGACAGAGATATGCGTCTGTATTACCACAACTCCAGTCATTCTATCCTGCACCGCCTGACCTCCAGTATGTGTGTAAACAATCTTCACCGTTCCAATCATCCGGATTAGCACTTTTCCAATTTGTATATCCCCAAGGTGCACCAGAAATCCATGCAAAGTTACCTTCACTTTCTTTGTCATTTCCTCCAAGCCAAAAGTACCAATCTGCCAACATATAATTGCCCAAGTATAGCATAAGATAAACTGATTAATTTCTAAGAATGATTAAAAAGAATTTAACAAAAAATTACAATTAAAAATACACATATTGCTGTTTCAGACTGCGAGCTTCATTAGCATCGCACATATGCTCCAGTGGATATTTCATTTTTTCCCAAGCAACCGGTAACAGATGGCACATTATTGTATCATCATTGTCAAGGTGGCTAGGCACAACAATAATAAGTATAATCTTTATATATACTTGATTTATGTGTTATCTTTTGATAGAACAATAAAGCAAATAATGGCGTATGAAAATGCAGAGAATGAAATATTGGAAATGAATTTAAGTAAATAAATGCTTGCGAGAAAAGTTATCCTTTCATAGCTTACCAGATCTTTTTTCCGCTTCAGCCAAAACAAATGCATCCATTTCTGCATCGTATATTTCAGCTAGAGCCGCATCTTGACCTTCACATGCAATCTGCAAAATATCAATGTCCATTTAGGAAATATTCCAATTTTATGTATTATACCACGCATTATTGTTGATTATCCCGGTAGGATTTTTTATTCAAATTTTCACCAGAATCATGTATAAAAGTTGCATATTGTATAAGCCGTAACTATGTGAATTTTTTTATTATTTCTCATTAAAAGGCTTTTTTCAAAGTGACTTTTCAATATTTCTCATCTTCAGTTTGTTTCGATTGTTCTCGAGGGATATGACATTTTCCATAGTGTTAATGAACAACTGTTCTAGGTCAGGATTCGAAAATATTTATGCGATTTAAGTAAATACAATATTTACTAAAAAAATGCATTCATAGACGGAAACATACATTTTGAACAGTTAAATTGTTTGTTTCGTTTACCAGTTGGATGTAGTAAACAGACATAAATGTTTTGTTTAAAAAAATTAAAAAATTTATATAAAATTCTATAAAGTTCTGCAGTTTAACTCTTAAACCTTCTGTAACCAAAGGTTATTAACTATTGCCATCATTAAAAACACTTGGATAGGCTTCACTGCATTCTGACCACGCTCTATACTACTGGTTCAGCAATTTCAAATTTTCATCTAGATATCCTCGAAATTGATAATAGACAGTTTATAAAATGGAAGATGCACAAATCCATTAAGAAATTTAACAGCTTAAATGTAATAAATGTAATTATAAGGTAAAAATATTTTTACATTACAAAAGATTTTAGAATTAATTTATTTATGATATATAAAATGGTATTGTTTTTTATATATAACTGCATATTTAAGTGATTTTTTACATGACAGATCTTTAATACTCTTCATATCTTGACTAACAATACGAAGATTGACATAAATCTGACACTGTAATGTTGTATTTCAAACTATAACGTATTTCTTCGATTACATATGTCATTTTTATACTTTGTTATTTTCAGCCAATTATGCTCTTTCATTTATATAACACAGTATAATATATGATTTGATGTCCCTTCTTCTCTTCATGTTGTTTTATTGTTATAAAATAAAATGAATTTGGTCTATCGTACTAAATTGAATGAAACTCACCTTTGCATTATCCCAGCTAGTTTGTTCTGTACTGAAAAACAGACAAGTTTCGTCATTCCACATAATCCATCCTTCGGGACAAGATGCTAAAGGCGTGTGCAAAAGAGAAACAACATTTTTATGATGTATATCATGAAGATAAATGTCCTTTTATTCAAATAAGTGTTAAATGATATTACACAAGATTGTAAACAAATTCGATAATTATATTATATCAGCAAATACATAGAAATGTTCAAAGCTTGAAAACACTATCCTTGGAGGGCAAAAATAACATCGTTAAATTCAAGTAGTTCACTTGTCCAAAGATGAACATTTCCAAATTTCCTTAAAGTTATATAGAAAGTTTGGTAATTTATATTATGGTAAAACTTTTTTTTGAAATTTGATAAATTATTATATAAATACCTGGAAAACAGGTATCGAAACCAGTTACTGGAGATGTCGTACAAATATTTCCTTCTCCACACTAAAATAAATATATAAATAAACATAAATAACTCAAAACTAACTGAAACATAAACGTTATTTGTATTTAAACAGTGATACAATAAACCAAAATACTAAAATATACTTTTGTCTTTTAGATTATTTACACGACATGTTTTGGCACAACAAACTGAATAAGAAATTTCAGTTCCTATACAATATTTTTCTAAGTTATCTTAAGGTCAGATTTTAAAGAGCACTTTAAACACAAATAATCTTTCAGTGACAATCCGAAACAGTGTCAATAAAACTGGTCCTTTCATACCACATTTCCATTCTCATTTATGTAAGATACATAGGGATTCTATACATTGTATACCTTTGTAAGGAACTGCATCATAATCATTTCGAGTTTAGCAATATACATATATAATAACCTTAACAAGAATATTTTTAAAAAAAAATCATCGAAATATATTTTATTACCAAATACAAGCGAAACCACTTACGTCTGCACTACTTTCACATGACAATGACTCAACAGGTTTACCTATCGCTAGAATTGACACTAGAATCTGGTAAGAAAATATTAGATAATAATGGTTAAAGTTATTATATTCACACACTTGGAACATTGATTTCAAACTCAAATTAAAAAATACATAATCAGTCATTGAAAAAAATGCTCAATATCTAGTATGCAAAATAAGCCACAATGCTATATAATATTCTGACCATCAAATGGTTATTCAAGCCATATCCAGACAGGAAATCGAATACTTATTACAGAAAGCAATATAATCAAAATATTAGTCACAATAAATGGTCATTGAGTAACTCTTGGAAACTATAATAGGACGCAATATATATAAAGTTTTTGAGAAATAAAAATAAAAGCATTTCTGTGGTATAATGGGTCTTTAATATTAGCAAAATAAACAACGAAACTTTACAGACTATGCGACAATTATAGATTTCCTCAAGCCTTTCCTTCTTCGCAGTCTTTCATCGTGATATCCCTATAAATATTGGCTATTTCAAAAAGGGAGTTGGTTAAGTGTTTTGCTCAACTCATCTGGAAAAGCGTTTAAAACGGATATTAAAGAGTAATGACTCACCGTGATATAGCTCGCAAAAGTATCCATCCTTATTCAAATATCCAGAAATGCACTTCTGAAAGGTCCTCTTAAATTAAAATAAAAATCTTACAGAAGGCACATTTTAATGATTTCAACCGTGTGCATGAAGTAAGCTAGAGAGTTTGTATATAGATAATATTGAAAAGAAACTGAAACGGAAATTAATATTTCTTATTTAATATACTTTACATTACAAATAAAATAAACATTTCATGTAAACTACATTTTTACATGTACCACAAACTGATTCAATACCATGCAATTCCGCATCCCTTAAAGAACATTATTAATTCTGTACTTTCAGCCAATGGATATATCTAGTAACAAAAAAGGAAAATTATGTTTAAGGATTTTCGCATGAAGTTGTCATTTCCAGGTACAAAACATATATATGTAAATTTAAATTCAAATTGTGAATGTTTTTTTGCAGAGGAATTTTAAACAGATAGCTACGTCGACCGTCATGACAACTCATGATTTCGTACATCTGCTGTATTATTTATATTTTGTCAGTTTGACATGTTATATTGACCTTAATTAACGATTGTAAATGAGAAACTCGGGTCATTTAACACTTATCGGCTCATATACGACCATATAACCTGTTATGCATCATTTAAAACAATTTTAAGTACATCCCAATAATTATCGTAGATATAAATATAAAGTAATTTACAAATTTGCTTCATCTATGAATAAGGAAATATTATGTAAACATAATGATTTTGCAATGAAAATGTACGTTACATTTATGAATTTCAATACATAATCATATCTAAATAAAACAGTAAACAATCCATGCGATGTCATAATTATATAGTCAAAAACCTAATAATAAAATATATTTTAAAAGTATAATCATAAAATTTTGTGTATCTTAAGTTCGTTCTCCAATATGATCTTTCTCAACGCTATCGTATTTATTAGTGTTACTATATAGAATTTGCTATTTTAATTCATAAAGTTTCTTTAGTTCACTTTGCTATTTACAAGTTGTACATTGTTTCACGTATATATCAGAGCGTAACCAGCTAATTTTTATTTCCAATAATTCTGCAAAAAAGAGATTTTAATACAAAGGTAACACTTTTTCATCAGTTATGTAAATCAAAATAAAAACAGGCTAGTCAGTGATTGTTTAACTTATATAACAGAGGACAATAAATGGCTTCTTGCCAAAGGATATTTTCTTTAAAATAAGTAGGTTTTTTCCCAAAAATCTTAACGTACACCAGCTTTTTTATTTCCCAAATTAGCAAAGTTAGCGATAATTTTCCCCAAAATCAAGAAGCACAGGTCTCTTCCCACTAATCAATGCTAGCTTTTTTAAATGAATAGTATTTAAAAACGAGAATAATAATGGTAAAAGTGTGAAATATCGTATACTTTCTTATACAAATGTCCCCCCGATCGATGAAATTGAATAAAATATCAAGCTTGAAATACTAGTAAGAAAAATAAACTTTTTCCTTTGGAAACAAAACAATTTTTTTTGTACATATGCTACCTAGTTCAAGGTATCCCGAAAATGTACCTTACAACAAAAAAGTATCAACACTGTTATTATTTGTAAATTAAACAATTGATGTGCATTTTTTTATTATAAACGATACATTGCCTTATACAAAGAATATTGAATAAGTGTACTAAACAGTATTTAACACACAAAATATACATACACACCCAAACATTGTTAAAAAAAAGTAAAGAAAATATGAAACAATCCTTAGCAGTTATTTGTGTGTGCATCTGAATGGTTATTTTTCAAAATGAAATAACACATACCTGTTACAACAACGAAGAAAACAGTTATATGATTCAAAGCGTTAAAAGAAATACTTGTTACCACATTAAAAAGTTAAACTTATCATAACGTCTGCAACATTGCTAACCAAACACAAGTATAAAATGACTTACCTGCCAATGTTGTGGCACTTGGAACTGGTGTTTAAACTGCGTAACTTTCATTCTTTTATTCCCTAAATTTTGCACCAGCTTGTGAAGAATTGTATACATTTATCATATTACGATCAGCTGTTCCATTAATAAAGTTTCTATTTGTTAGATCATATCCCACACATATAATTCTACTGACTTTTTCCATAAGAGTTTCTATTGTAACTGTTTGAAATATAAAGGTATCGAAGAAGTAGCAATGATGATCCAACCTTGATTCTGTCAGGATTTGGATATATCACCATCATTCTATGCAATAATGTTAAATAAATAGTGAATGAAAACAAAATCACTTAACAACACGTTTGTCTGTCATATCCATACAACAATGAAACGACATCTGAAAGTGATTCTTTGTAATCCTTTGCTGTTATTGTTAAGTCAGCGATAAACACTAATAAACCTGGTGAAAACAAAGTAATCTGTATCAGGTTGATGGGAAATCTGTCATTCATACAAATCAATCTCCACGCAGGAGTTTGCGTACAAAAAGATAAGCTAGCTTTCACACGTATACCACGAAGTAGTACATTGCAAAAAACTCTTTGTAATATTTAACTTGAAGATTTTTGAAAATAATAAATTTCGAGCCATTTTGATGTGTTGAGGTAAAATTATGTGTCCAGTTACTCATTTGTATTTTTCTGTGTAAATTTTGGTTGCTGCGGATTGGTTCATTCTTTGGGAAGACAAAAAGGTAATCGGGGAAATCACATACATTATATTCTGCATATATTATCTGCATAGTAATTGACATTTTGTTTTCAGAATAAAAATTGTCTTAATCTGTAAAATGTGAACTGGTATATAAAAACATTTAATTCAGTGTTTGAATTGGTATATTCCATGGTACTAAATATAGCATGTATCATTTGATGAAACTAATTTAAACTATATTTCATACAAGATTAAAAGTTGTTTTGAATCACTCCAAATGAATCAGTCAAATGCTATAAAAATCGAGTCTGCTAAGCAAAATTTTCAAAATTAGCTCGGGCTGATTTACATTGAGATAATATCTTTGTAAAAGATAATACTCATGAGAAACAACACCCTTTATCATTGTCCATTTCAACTCTACCATCGCTCTACGACCAAAATAACCAAACATGACAAATTGGCGAGTTTAATTTTAAATTCTAAACAAGACTTTTTTGAAAAATCACTTATGAAAATATCAGCCTTTAATAACTCTGAAAAACATTATAACGTTCAGAAATAATTATTTTTACACATTGCCAAATGTTTATGATAAAACAATCGAAAGCAATAAACAAGGTACAATGTAGTATCTCAAAAAGCAATATCTATTTGTCCTTTTGTATATCCCAGGGTTATCTTGGGTTTAGAAACATAAAATCCTGGATCGCTAGGCTTTGTGTTATCACCATATATATCATAACATCACATAGCTTGTGTATATAATTTATTGTGGATTTTGTTATCACCTTACAAGCTGCTTTCATAATATACATTTCAATTCGTTTTTGGACAAGCATATCAACAAAATCGTTACAATAGTGATGTTTTAGGCATGTATATCCACATTTTCTTTCACTGTGTGCTTTGCTTTATTGCCAACCATTTCAAAACAACAGACATATGGTTATAACAATGTTATTTCGTCGTCAGATTGCATAGAATGTTACACAATATTATCAGTACATACTGGTAGTTAATCTATTCTTTTGTTTCTGCTATACCGCAAAAACAAAAGAATAATATTGCTACATCCGACTATCCAGCCGTCGATGTTGTTTTGAATTGATTGGCAATAAAGCGATGTAGTGAAAGAAATTGTTGATAATGTTTCCAAAAGCATCTCTATTATAACGATTCTGTGGATATGATTCTCTTGTATATTATGAAGGCAGCTTGTTGATAATCATGATTTGCTATACACAATAATAATAAGTTAGATTACATGATATAATACATCATAGCTATGGGATGTGATGCTATCTATAATATAAGCAATAATCTAGTTGATGATAATGACATCAAAAGCCAAGCGATCCCGACGTAATACAAGTCTGGTATATTTGTAACAGGACAAATAGATATTGCGTTTAGAGATTCCGTTTGAGGGAATGAACAATTTATTATTTAATGTCATACCACCCTGCTCGTGTTTTTGATGGCTTTATCGAGATCATTTCTTTCATGGCCATGTGTAAAATTAGACATTTCTGAATCATAGTCTGTACAATGTCATGATAAGTATGTATTTGACAATGTAAATCAGGCCCGTTTAACTTGAATAATTTTCCGTTGCTGAAAACATAAAATGGATGTTTTATAGCGTAGGTCTGTTACATTGGGAGTAATTCAAAATGGTTAAAACAACTTTAAATCCTGTCTGAAAAATCTTTCCACTTATTTTCATCGAATGATACATGCTTTATTTAGTACCACGGAACATTACAATTCAAACACTTATATGTTTCTATTTACCAGAAGTACTTCTGTTCGGGTATGATTTTGAACGTATATATAAGTATTCGAAAATGTTTACGAGTGACATTCATGGATGGGTCTAAATTAAACCCGTTATCTTGTTATCGTCCCAAAGAATGAACCAGTTCGCTGCATCATAAATTGAGACAAAAAACTTTAAATTAGTTACTGGACACATCATTTTACTTAAATGCATAATGTGGCGCTTTTTCTATTCTAAATCTTGCTGAAGAAAATAATTATTTTATATTCTCTTTCCTCGTCAAGGTCATTATCGATTATGTCTCAAATCCATCGGGCGTTTTAAATACAGATCAGTAAGGCAATTTATCATACTCAGCTTTGAACAAATGATATACATACCATAAATATGAATTTGTTTTTGAAATGAATTGACCTTAAAGATATACTATGCTCAAATTTGATATCAGAAAATATTATAATTGCTATACAGTCTCTTTGTTAATATGAAATAAACATGTTTTGACTTCACACAAAGTTGATATGTCATGTAATAAACTCTACACACTATAGGTCGTCACAATATGAATATATAGTGTCGTTAAAAAAACTTGCAGTTTTTTTTAAGAAAGACCAACTTTACTTGTCCTATTATAGAGCACGTGACATCAGATGCATAGTTTTATTCATTTTTTTATTCAAATTAGACATATTCAGTATGAATGTCATAGGTTTTAATAACTTTCTTCGATTAAAATATTTTACTCAAAAATGAGCATAGTATATCTTTAAATGCTCATACATATAAATAAACACTATCAAAACTGAATTTTTTTTCGATTCAAATGTTAAAGAATATGGTTGAATTCATTTATCCCTGTGGGATGGATGCTGTTACCTTCTCATTCATTTTGTAAGCTGTATTTAATATAGAACACAAAGCATTTTACTTGTTGCTGTTATTTATTTTATGTATATTCGTAAACTATATGTACCGAAGAAGTTTTTACCGCCATAATGTCATATCTCGTATAGAAGAAAGAATGATCACTGCGTGGAGGTTGAATTGTATGAAGAACGGATTTTCCGTTAACTTCATACAGGCAGATTACATTATTTCCATTGTGAAAACAAAAGAATTATCTTCAATGACGAATAGGGAACACTGCCACGTATATCTCTCAGCATAATGTGTTTTTCGCTGACTTAACCATAAAAGCAAAGGATAACAAAGAATTCCTTTCAGATATTGTTCCATTGTTGTATGAATATAAGACAAAATATGTTGTCAAATGAGTTTGCTTTGATTCACTATTTATGTAACATTCTTCACATAGTACAATGAATATATTTTCAAATTCTGACAGAATCAAGGATGGATCTCCATTGCTACTTTTTCGATACCTTGCTTTTTAAACCAATACCATAGAAACTCCTACGGAAAAAGCCAGGAGAATGGTGTGTGTGAGATATGATCTAACAAATGGAAGCTTTGTTAATGAAACAGTCGATCTTAATGATGAAAGTATAGAATATTTCACAAGCTGGTGCAAAATTTAGGGAATAAAAGAATGAAAGTTTCGCAGTTTAAACACCAGTTCCAAGTGTCGTCACAATATTGGAAGGTAAGTCCATTTGTGTTTGTGTCTAGTGAGCAGCAATGTTGTTTACGTTATGAGTTTAACATTGGTGTTATAATAAGTATTATTTTTAACGCTTTGAAACGCATAACTGTTTGTTTTTTTCGTTATTGTATCAGGTATGTGTTGTTTCTTTTTAAGCTTTTACCATTCATTCACCCAAGTAACCGCAATGTGATACCAATAATTGTTTCATATTTGTTTACTTTTGTCAATGTTTGTATTTTTGGAGTGTTTTATACTGTTTAATACACTTATTCAACATTCCCTGTGTAAGACAATTATCGTTTATAAAAATAAATGCACATCAATTGTTAAATTCTCAGATGATAAAAGTGTTGATACTTCTTTAATGTAAAGTACTTTTCTGGCAATCTTAAATCTTATTCAGATAGAAAAAATGCGATTGATATTTTTCGTTTCCAAGGTAGTTAGTCTTATAAGTTTTTCAAGCTTGATGTTTTAATCGAATTTAATCGAAAGGGGTAGGGCGTTTACATAAGATAGTAAACGTATGTGATGCTTCACACTTTTAACATTATCATGAACGCTTTTAAATGAACATTGTACGTATTAAAAAAAAGTTAGCATGGCTGTTTTCTTTATTTAGAAGAGGCATATGCTTCTTGACTTTGGGGATAATTTTCGCGAAATTTGCTCATTTCGGAAGTAAAGATTTAAAGCTGGTGTAAGTTTAGATTGAGTCGGAAATGACAACTGCATACGAAAATGGTTTAACATAATATTAATTTTTACTACACATTTTGTGAAGTTCTTTTAGGCCAGATGCGAAATTGCATGATAATGAAACACTATTTGGTACATGTAAAAGTAGCTTAACATGCATATACTATTATATGTTTTATTTTGTAATGTGCAGTATATTAAATGATAACTTGTATATTCAATATTATATAGGTAAAGGTAAAAGCGCTCTTGCTTACTTCACGCACATGGTAAAAATCATCAAACTTAACATTTTTTTCCGGCCGAAAGCCGGTCTGTTTTCAGTATAACTTCCTGTAAACTGTACAGGGAAGAACTGAATATCAGAAGAGTTTTCATTTGTCATTTTAAAATTACAAAATGAGATCTGTGAATCTCATCGGCCATTCTAAAATTAAATATAAAAGATAGTTCTTGTCATTTTAAGATAATTCTAAACTAAAATGTGAAGATTGGTTCTTGCAATTATGAAATATACTGTAAACGATTGTTAAAAAATAAAATGTTCAGGATAGTTCTTTTACAATCTAGTTAAATTGCTTAGAGAATAATATCAGGTACACTAAGTTTATGATGTTCAATAAGTATCTAATATATAATATGATTATTGATGTGTTCAATTGTTTTATTGCTAATATTTTTAAATTATTAAATTAATTTATAAAACAAAATAATTACTTTACCGACTTTGTACATGTTGGTGTTAGAAATTAAGTTCACTTACCGAAACACGGTTTGTTTAGAAACATATACATCTTAGAGTGTTCCATTTTTCAAGACCATTAATAACCTAACAAGAAATTATTATGTAATTGTTATGCAAGCTATGCTAACATTTCTATATTACTTTGCATGGAAAACTTAGAACTAACATATGCAAAGGGACCAGTTCTTCTTCTTTTTTTAAAGATAATTCTTGTTTCAGAAATACATTTCTGGATATTTGATTAAGGATGGAGAGTTTTGCGAGCTTTGTCACGGTGAGTCATTTTACTTAAATACCCGTTTTTTAACACTTTTTCCGATGAGTTGAGCAAAACACTTAATCAGTTCACTTTTTGGAATAGCTAACTATCTATAGGGATACGATAATAATGCATCAGATTGTGTAGAAGGACAAGCTTGCAGAAACCTATAATCGTGGTAAAGGCTGTATAGTTTCGGTTGTAGCATGGACATAGTTTATTTTGCTTATATTAAAGGTCCATTATTCCAGAAATGCTTTTATGTTTATTTACCAAATGCTTTTAATGTGTGGCATTCTGTAATAGTTTCCAAAAGGAGACTTAGTGGCTAATTACGTACATCATATTTTCTTATGTTGCTTTCTGGGAACTGGTACAGTTACAGATATTAAGTATTTTGTATGCAAGTCAAAATACTTCTTTATTTACAATAATTATTTGCTAGTGTTATTACTAATATTATAACATTCAAGCTTTTTTCTTCAGGTTATAAGAATCTTACATGATTGAAAGCTCTTTTTACTCGTGTTACCATAAAAAACGTTAGTCACAGTTTTATTTACTAATAGTGAAACGCTTTAAGATCAGCTTTCAGTTTCCAGGCTTCTTGTCGCCTTCGATTTCCTGCGCGGATATGGCTTGAACTTAATTATATATGTAAATGGTCAGAATATCATATTGTATTGTAGCTTATTTTGCATACTAGAAAATTGAGACTTGATTTTTGTAATGACTAATTATGTTGTTGTTGTTTTTTTTGTTGTTTTTTTTATTTGATTTTGAAAACAATGCTCCAAATGTGTGAATGAAGTATCTTTAACCATTATTATATCATATTTTCTTACCAGATTCTAGTGTCGATACTAGCGATAGGTAAACCTGTTGAGTCATTGTCATGTGAAAGTAGTGCAGACGTAAGTGGTTACGCTTGTATTTGGTAATAAAATATATTTCGATAAATGTTTCTCTTTTTTATTTTTTTCCTTTAAAATGATTATCTTTGAATTATGGTTATTACATTTTGCTGAAATTAAAATGATTATGATGCAGTTCCTTACAAAGGTATGCAATGAATAGAATCCCTATGTACCTTACATAATATGAGAATGGAAATTAGGGATGCCAGGATCAGTTTGATTGATACTGATTAAATCACGGGCCATGCTCCAAGCACCGGCTAATGCAGAAGTCAACATTTAAGAATGAAATTATTTGACATCGACAGAATGTGTTAACGAATGCAATAATTTTCGGAAAATACTTAAATCTTTATAGTACGTTTGGGAGTAAGCGCAGGTGAATGAATGTGTTGGATTGTCACTGTACTTTATCTGACTTTTTTCAAGATAACTCAGTATAAAATGTATAGCAATACTGAAATGTCTTATTTAGTTTCTCGTGTCAGATAAGATAATTTAAAAGACGGATGTACATTTTATTCTTTGGTTTATTATATCACTTTGTTAGTACAAAATAATGTTTTTGTTTCAGTAAGTAAATATAAATTAATTATGAGCTTTAATATATGAAACTATAGATAATATCTGCGTGTTATTTATGTTTATCTTAATATATATTCATCTTAGTGCGGAGAAGGAAATATTTGTACGACATCTCCAGTTACTGGTTTGGATACCTGTTACCCAGGTATTATATCATAATTTATCCAATTTCAAAAGAAGATTTTCCATGAATTAACTTACCAAATTTTTAAATATAATTTTGATGATTTTTAGAAAAACTCGTCTTTGGACAGGTACACAGGTATACGAAGTTATTTATTGCTCTCAAAGTATTTACAGTGTACATTGCTTTTAATTTTTAGATATATATATAAATGAATTTTCGAATTATTTTACAATCTCGTGTATAATCTTTTAACTAGCCATTGATTAAATGGAATTTTGTCATATATCCATAATGAAAACGTTGTTTCTCTTTTGCACACGCCTTTAGCCTCCTGTCCCGAAGGATGGATTATGTGGAATGACGAAACCTGTCTGTTTTTCAGTACAGAACAAACTAGCTGGGATAATGCAAAGGTGAGTTTCATTCATTCCATAATAGACACAATTCATTTCAGTTATTTTTAAGGCTAGCCTAGGTCTTTACTGGTGGCAAAAGTTAATAACTTATGGTTTCAGAATGGCAAGGGTTAAACTGTAGAAGTTTATGGAATTTTATATATATCTTTTAAATTTACAGAACAAAGATTTATTTTCGTCTATTTACTAAATCCAGCTGGTAAACGGAACAAACAATAGAACTGTTCAAAATGTATTGTTACCTCTTTAAATGTACATTTTTGTAAATTCTGCATTACTAAAATCACGTTTCAAACATTTTCGAATCGAACAATACAAAATGAAGAAGGTAAGTATTGATATGTCGATATGAAAAAGTCTTTTAATAAGAAATAATAAAGAGTGCAACGTTCTGGCCTAGGCAATATTCAACATTTATACATTAAATGGTGAAAATTTGAATTTAAAAAACCTCAACAGATGTGTTAATACAACAATAACCATTACAATCATTAACAACGATGCGTAATGATGATTTAGAAAATGTGAAACTAAAACGATCATATCTATTACTTACCACACTTTATTTCTAAATGACCATGACTATTTTGCAGATTGCGTGTGAAGGTCAAGATGCAGCTCTAGCAGAAATATACGACGCAGAAATGGATGCATTCGTTTTGGCTGAAGCGGAAAAAAGATCTGGTAAGCTGTGAAAGGCTAACTTTTCTTGCAAGCATTTATTATCTTAAAATCATTTCTTATATTTCATTCTCTGCATTTTCATACGCCATTACTAGTATTTGCTTTATTGTTCTATCAAAAGATAACACATAAATCAAGTATATAAAAAGATTACACTTATTATTGTTGTGCCTAGCCACCTTGACAATGTTGATACAATAATGTGCCATCTGTTACCGGTTGCTTGGGAAAAATGAAATATCCACTGGAGTATATGTGCGGTGCTAATAAAGCTCGCAGTCTAAAACAGCAATACGTGTATTTTTAATCGTAACTTTTTGTTAAATTCTTTTTAATCATACTTAGGAATTGATCAATTTATCTTATGCTATACTGGAGCTATTATATGTTGACAGATCGGTACTTTTGGCTTGGAGCAAATGACAAAGAAAGTGAAGGTAACTTTGCATGGATTTCTGGTGCACCTTGGGGATATGAAAATTGGAAAGATGCTAATCCAGATGATTGGAACGGTGAAGATTGTTTACACACATACTGGAGGTCAGGCGGTGCAGGATGGAATGACTGGGGTTGTGGTAATACAGGCGCATATCTCTGTCAAATAGACCCAATAGGTATCATTAAATTGTCATATTGTCTGATTATAGGAATCGTTCACTCTCAACACTAATATTAATGTGGTCACTAAACGATATTATTTTTTAAACAAATAACCAATGAAGACTGATGGCCTGGGGATTATAAATATTATACCGTGAACCTGTAATGGACTCGTCCTGATAAGCGTGTAACAGTATATGTATGAGAAAAAAATATATATTGCCAAAATGTTATGTTTCAAACAATACAGATAAAGATAGCGGGAACAAGAGAATGAAGTGTTGCCTTTTTCCAATATACATTGTAATTATTTATTAGCAAAACTATTACAATCGTTGTAGAAAAATGTTTCACCTGTTATAGGGATTTTCAAGATTTTATATATCAAATATTATAATTATTATATATATTGTGTAAAATCGGCGTAAATAGAAAGAAAGAAACAAATAAACAAACACCAACAAACAAAAAGGAAAAAAAATCTTGCTATATTAAACTCTCTTTTATTTTGCCTTGTCACAGTCAATTATGATGAATGTGAGGCAAGTCCATGCAAGAACGGTGGTGAATGTGTCGATGGGGATAACAGTTACACATGCACATGTCC